>NC_141827.1:13377298-13536048 GCF_982586985.1 Callionymus lyra
ACCGATGTAACATTTACAGTTTAGCTTTTATTTATTTGAATTACTTTTTTTTTATTATTTCTTAGAACATAGCTGCTCTTATCACCTGAACAATCTTACAAATTTCCAAACTAAACGTTTGTAGACTTTAGTGTGTATCGCAAACACTTCTCAGGTTATATCGGTTGTACATAACACTCTAGTTGATGAATATGAACTTTTCCAAAAAATCTGCACGAAACAATTAAGCCAAGATTTTACAAAGATGTTTGCAGAGAGGACAAAATCAATAAGAAGAAGAACAATGAAAGTAGATCCTCCCAGAAGATCCACTTACTTGTGTAGATGACACTATTTGGATGCCAGGTTAAGGTAAGGTAAGGTAAAACTTTATTGATATTGAAATTGTTTACATTTGTTTATTTTTTTTCAACATCTGTACAAGGTGTTATTTAAGTATTAAAAAAAAATCTTCCACCTTGAAAATGACAATTTCTGTCCTGCTGACATACAGAGAGCTCCATTTACTATCAGTGACACCTCGGCACACACTTCAGTTCAGTTTATTTTAAAAGGACAACACAATTACATATATCCAAAATTAAACTGATCAAATCAGCCTGTGCAGCTCCAGTTTAGGATGTTCACCGATTAAAAAAGGGAACGATGCAGGAGAAATTTACGTTGACGTATTAATGTTTCGTTCTTGTCTTTCAACATTGATTCAATATAAGACTTTTTTGTTTTTTTTGTCGACACGATGGAAAGAAATCGCACGTCAACATTATCTCGACCCCATTCCAAAGGTTTATAGATTGACGCCGCCAGATAGAGACCTCTCTGTTGACTCACATCAGGGCGGGTTTGTCCAGTTCCCCCGATCTCTTCTAAGCAGCTAAATGAGTTACTCAGCTACTATTTATATTGTTATCCCCTAGATTTGAACACACAATGCGTGACTCAGAGTGAAAGACCTTGCTTAGTCAATGTTTTATTGAAGATAAATCATACAAACGTGCATCACAATAGTATTTAAAAAAAATTAAGTACCTTTGTTTATCAACACATAGTATTATATTCCTAAATATACATTGATATCTTTAGATTTCTATTCTACTAACACGGGATTGGATAGTTAAATGTCTTTTTTTAAAAATATTAATTTGAATGTATTAAAGAACAATATTCCTGTTACAAAAAATATATATATAATTAAAAATATATATAACTTCACCCCATTATATTCAATGAAAAAGTAATATTAGTTGCAAGAAACGATTCGTGTTAAAGCAGGATTCAATGGATTCACACTGATTTCAGATATTAATATGTTTTTATTTGAGCCGTGTGCATGTGTTAAAACTTCCCTCTATTTGTGATTTCGACGGTGGGTCTGTGGTCCCGGAAGAAATCCAAAACATCCAGGGAGGGGCACTAGTAAATACCCGAGCCATCGATCAAATGGAGAGAGAGGGGGGGGGAGAGAGCTGCCTCTGTAAGAGAGACTCATTTCTCTAGCGAGACATTTGAGACGTCCACTGTTGTCATATGATTTCCACAGATTATGCAAGTCATGCAAGTTGCTGTGCATCAGGCTGCTGGGACGTGCGTGGCCAGTTTGAGTCATTAGGGGTTAATTAGATGAAAGTGGACATGGGGGAAGGGGCTAAGTCAGATAGAATTTTTTGGGGAGGGAGGGGGTTGTTGCTGGACATCAGATGCGGCTGCTCTCCTTGGAACTGTTGTTTTTAGTTCAGACGGTCTTAAAATAGTTGCAAAATCTGCTGACACGACGCCGTCCGTGACCAAAGTTTACCACGGTTTAACGGAGCTTCAGCTGGTCAACGCATAGAGCGACTTTTGGTCATCGCTAGGGATGAGTCAAGCTGCTGGAATGTCAGGAATCTAACCTGAGATCTATTTACAAAGCACATCTCCTCTAAAAACGCTCCCACTCTCTTCCAGAAGCAGCAAAGCAGCCGCGCAGGAAAAGGATCGTCCACACGATTATTCGGTGATTCGTATAAGTTTAGAGTTCATTCACACTACGTGTGGAAATCAATGTGGCGGGAGTAAAAAAACATGCGATGAATGAGTGACCGGCAGCGGTGGGAGGTTGGACGCAACTTCTTTGGTGAATGAAAGTTGTTACGTAGGCGGTGATCAGAGGCTAAAAAATTTAGCGACTGAAAAGAATGAGAGGACACTTTCCCTTCCCCCCCAGTTGCTGCAGGCCAGTCCACCAGCCTGTATGCTGTCAGCCCAGAGATACTTTATCATATCTGATGCTTTTTTTTCGCCCACAGGTCAGCAGCGAAACACAGCTGAAGATCCAACCGGCTCGAACGTCATCAAAAAATTCCTCTTTTTATCCGTTTCATTCTTGTGCGCGGTAGTAAAGTCAGAGCTATGTCCGAGCCTGTGTGGTCAGTTGCACCCATCCCCCAACTCCCTTTAGGTCTCTCTCTCTCGTACACATACATGTGGCAGGGGCCGGCCCGGCCCCCTCTCTTGCTTATTGTGTCCACTCATATATCAGGCTGCAGCTGACCAGTGTCCTCTCCATCTGCCCTTCACTTCGCTGCCACCGTCAATTGACCAGTCTTTACCCACGTATCTAATGAGGATCTAAAGGTGTGCTCGCGTTTGCTTAACAAGCTCTTGCGACGACAATGGAGGGCCTAACATGTGTGTGTGTGTGTAGGCGGAGGCTCGTGTTATGAGTCCTACTATAAAAGCCCTAATGACTGGCTGTTGACAGCGACTTTACTAACGATCCGGCTTTCATTCACAGAAATGCCTCACCACGGGAACTAAAGGTGACACAATGTTCCTTCACACAACCCAATGGTGTGCTGTTGCATGCTGGTCCAGAAAGTGTGGGGCTTTCGTTTCGAAGCAGCCACGGCGGTTCGATAACAGCCCAAACAAACAAGCAAGTCAAAGTCTAAAAAATCTGCCAAGAGGCTGTGAGTCGTTGAGAAGAAGGAATGTGACGGATGCGTGTTAGTAAAAACTTCTCTAAAAAAAAACCTCTCCCTCTGCCTCTCAGCGTCCAGAGCAGCCCTGTGACCTGATGGAATTTTAAAATGCATGTAGAAGTAAATCCCTGTTGCATTATTCCAATCAGGTTAGTGTCGTAATCCTGTTAAAGCTCAGTCTAATCAATAGCCGAGTCAATCAATAGAAGCATATTCATCAGGCCGGATAGCAACCTCTCATGCATGATTAGTGCACGTACATGAGCCCGGCGTCGTTCCGGTGTCAAACTCAATCACACAAGGGGCAAAAAAACAAACATTTTTCATGATGAAATGTTTATTCACCAAACTGCAGCCGGAAAAACATGAGCCGGACTTTGATATTGTTAAATCTGAATTATCTGTTTTGTCTTCTGTATCTTATCATTAACATGCATATTATTATTATTAAAGTCTTTGCATAAAACACACAGACAATCTCTGTTTCTTAAGTCATCTTAAACACTGACATCTTCACGGGTCGCCACATCAACATGAACATTCATCCGCTTTGATTTTGAGTCAACCATCTGGTCGACCACATAAAAAGATTTGGTGGTAAAGTTTGAATAAAAAGAGATTATCTCTGATGAAAAATGTTATTTTTTTGGTCAAAGCTTGATCATAAAATGACAAGAATTTATTTGTTTACTCAATTCCTTGTTGTTGTTTTATCCTTAACTTCTTAATGCTTAAATAAATATTATTTACAAATTACATTTTTCAATTCAAAATATTTAGAAAAATTCTGTGTCACTGATCCACCATTTTGACATTCCACTAACTTTAGATCCCCCAGAAGGTCGACCTACTTGTGTAGATGACACTGTTTGGATGCCAGGTTGCATAAACTACATTTTTTCAACTCAATCTAATAAACAATCTGGTATTTGTACCTTTTTAAAGGAGACTTCTGGTGGTCTTGGTCTCATATGTTCTTCAATCATCAAAACTATTCTCCTTTAAAATCTCGATTAAAAGGGAAACAATTTTTAGTTACAACCTGTGAAATGGGACGGTGTTCATGGGGCCCCGGAGGCAGAACAGAAGCTAAACACTTTCTGTGAAATTCCTAGACATAAACCTGCTAAAGCCATTAGCCTTCTACACAGGACTCCCCTGTAAGCTGAGACTGCCCCGAACGGGGTCTTCGTAAAGTTGACCCGAGCGAAAGGCAAATAAGTTGCGACTTACTGTAAGGGGTGACAGGACTGAGCATTCTGCAGTCCTGGCCCCAGAGTTGAGAGGGGTGGACCGGGGCTCCTAAAGGGGGTGTTAGCGAGGGCCCAGCTGCATGCTGTGGGGCCTCTCTGGACTTGTGTTTCCCCCGGTCGTGTGGCTGCTCGTTGGGCTAGTGATGGGCCTCCTGCATCCGTTCATGGTTCAGCTCACTCCTCAACGCCGGCCGCCACCTAAGGAGCGCACATGCCAGGGTCAGCGCCGTCACAGCGACACATGGTGAGGAGGTTGCCAACACAAGACTCAAGTTTTCAGTTTTACTTAACGCACCATTGCAATGAAACCATGTCTCAACAATGTTTCTTCATTATTCAATTAATCTACAATTTCTTAGATGGGATAGCCCAACACGGAGGTCTTTTCTCAGCAAAAAAAAAAACACACAGCACTGTCACTGGCTCTGCATAAGTTCTCAGAGTTTGAACAACATTTGAGCAGAAATGAAAGCATGGCATTGCACCGACACAAATGATATCATATATTACATTTGGGAATACAGGAACTCACTTGTTTGAAATAATGAAGACATCAAGAGAACTCTCACATGATTCATTAAACATGTTTGCACACATTCCAAACAGCAGGACCAAAACACACAGGGAATTCTAAATGCAGGGGGTGATATGACTGACCTGCTCATTCCTGAATCTTGCAGAAGATCTTCTTGAAGATTGGAAAAATAGTCCACACAGAGTCAAAAAATCAAAATCTACGAGGGGAGAACCGATGAATGTGTGTGAAGCTTGCACTCTGTACTGGGACCATTGCTTTCTCTCCACACTCCCTCACCCTCCAGCTCCCTCCCACCTGCCCTCCCTCCTCTCTCTCCCTTTCCTAGTTGACAACAGAGCAGCACACACATCCCCTCCCCCAACTTCACCTCCCCTCCCCCTCCTTATCCATCTCTTTTGTTAAAACTATTTCAGCAGGAAGGGACAGAGAGGGAAAAAGTGACCAATCATGCCATGTCAGAGAAAAAGCCAGTTTTCCCCTGTGGTGTGTGTGTGTGTGTGAATATGCTATCAATGTGTGTGTGTGTGCGTGCATGTGTGTGTGCACGCCCGGTTCTGATTCCTGCTCTATGATGAATGTCTTACGGGACACACTCGGCTGGAAAATACTGAATTTTCCCCTTTGCTGATCACATGAGAAGTTCAGTTATTGTCAATGACTCTTATTGATCGGCTCCATTGATCCAAGTATCGTAGGGAGGGGTGCGGTTGAAACAAGCATGTCAATATTACCTAATTCCCGCTGTACCCCATCCCCCCCTTCCGCATGCACCGACCAATGACCTCTACATTGGCCTCAAAACCCTCCGCTAAGGCCTTGGGTTAATTTTTTTCACCTGTAATTTATCGATATCTGCTCACATGATGAATGCACCGGCATGTTTTACCGCACTGGCATTTCTAAATATTCACAAACATTTTCCCTTTGGCTCCCTTTACATGGAAACACAGCTGTGCTTCTGCATTTAGAGTTATGGTGGAGGCGGGACAATCTGCTCCGCTGCTCATGTTTCTCTGCTGTAAACACTCAAGGTCCTGTGCCGAACACACACACACTCGCACCAGCACATGTTAGACATGTGTGAGCCATGTTTAAGAGCCACAACCTTTTTTACATCATTGGAACCAAAAGTTACCTTTTTCCAACGACTGACACTGTTTTTCTTTCATTTCTTATCTCTGCATCTATCTCTGGATCTGGTTCGGATTACGAAGCACATACCGAGCAATAAACGTACTTATTTAATGATAATTATCAGCTTATTATTGACACCGTTACCATGCAATCTTTATAAACCTTCTTATGCGTAATGCTTGGTGTCCACATATCAATAATGTTCATGGTAATGATGTGGGTTTTGGGAGAAATCTCTTCAAAACACTCTTGTGACATAACAAGCAAAGTTGTGTCTGTGTTCATGTGTCAGTTCAGTCCAAAGGGTGCAAAAAATGTGCTTATTTTTTCCCAACATAATCAGATTAAGAAGGTCATTGTCCACGGTCAACGACATACAATTGTATTTTAAGGTAAAAGACAAGTAGTCCGACCTACTTCCTTATTTTGTTTTTAGTGTCCGAGTCTCAAATATAAACAAACGCGTTCGGATTTTCTTGCGACAACAATAGAGAATTATTTTTAAACCTTCAGTTCTGATGTGTGGGTAAAACAGTTATGCAAAAAAGGAATCATAACACATTGCAGCTGTCAGTCAACCTTTATGGCAGTGAGTAAAACGTTCTGCTTGTCCTGAAATGAAGATAACATAGTATCATTGTAACAATACAGTAAGTAAGTATGTAAGTAATTTTTATTTATATAGCGCTTTTCCAGACCAGGGTCACAAAGCGCTTAAACAATCAAAACAATATTCAATAAAGTATATACTTTTAAAGGGCAAGATAAAACTGATAACACAACAGGTAGATTTATGGTTTGTATGCTGGAGTGTAACTAATGGAGCTCAAATAAAAAGTCAGCAAATAATGCAAAGGTGACCTAAAATTCATATTTTCTTACATGTGTGCAACACATTTTATAGTGGATTTTGTGTAAAGTTGGCATTAACAATAACCAATGGAAGTATGACACTTTTATTTCAAACAAAAACACCACATGAATATCTGCAGTGTAATAAATAAAACATAGTTCCACATACAATTAAGAGTGTCGAGTTCACACTCTTTGCCTTTTTATTGTCTTTAACCAGCAAAAAACAAAATATCCGTTGTCGGTATGTGCCTTAAATAAAGGTCACACCAGAACATCATGTGTTTGTATTTAACTTAATTATACAGATTTAACTGTATCATTATTTTACCCAGAATTCATATTTAAAATGTCAATTGTCGTATGGTCGTGCATGTGTGCAACACATTTTAAATTGGACTTTGTGTAAAGTTGGCATTAACAATTGGAAGTATATGATAAAGGTTCCACCAACACTTTTATTTCAAACAAAAGCATGAATATCTGTATTAAATAAAGCATAGTTCCATATACAATTAAGAGTGTTGAGTTCACACTCTTTGCATTTTTTCTCTTTAACCAGCAGAAACCAAAATATCTGTTATCGGTATCAACTGCACAATAATCCATACTGTGGCTCGCTACACAAGACCTTTCATCAGGTGACTCAGAGGAGCACCGCCGGGCTAATGCAGCACTCAGCTCTTTCTTCTCTACCTGCTTTGCTGACAGACACTGAAAGAAAATGGCCACTCTGTTGTTTTGCAAGCAAGGAAACAATGCATCTAAACAATCACGAATGTGCTGCGGGGGCCGTTCCATTCATCAATGATCAGTTCGGCTGTTTGATACGGGGGGGGGGGGCAGTGTGCAGTCGAAGCCCCCAGATGTGCTCTCCCGTTACGTCAGGAGCACCTTCGCGAGCGGCCATGTGGCCGCCGGGACAAAGGGCAGAGTGTGCGCTAATGACAGCGGTGCAAAGGTGCTTCCATCAGTGGGTCGGGGAACAAGTTTCCTGCACGAGCGCGGCAGAAAAGTCAAGCTTTTAGGAAACCAGCGAAGCACATCGACGCACACAGGGAAAAAAAACCCACATCCATGCTGGGAATTGAACGGGGAAACTCTAGACCAAGGGGTCTTTTTTGGCCCCTCTGGGTGGGATACGTCACATGATAGCACCCCGGAGAAGCTCAGCTGTTTGCCACTCTAATTCTGTCTCCGGCAGCTGAGGACTGACACACTGCTCCACTGAACTGTCCCAAAAAACTTGTGATGCGCGTGTGAGCGACGCAACCGTGCATTTATAACCCGCGTGTCTGCGGCATATCATGAGAGGACGGATAAGTTACCGCCAGATATATACATGTAGAACTGTTGCATGATGGTGAGGACACGCTACATTGGTTACATCCGCTGACCTTGTGCCTTAAATAAAGGTCACACCAGAACATCATGTTTTTGTATTTCACTTAATTATACAGATTTAACTGTATCATTATTTTACCCAGAATTCATATTCAAAATGTCAATTGTCGTATGGTCGTGCATGTGTGCAACACATTTTAAAGTGGATTTTGTGTTAAGTTGGCATAAACAATTTCTAATGCAAGAACACTTTTATTTCAAACAAAAACACCACATGCATATCTGCACTGTCATAAATAAAACATAGTTCTACATACAATTAAGAGTGTTGAGTTCACACGCTTTGCCTTTTTATTGTCTTAAACCAGCAAAAACCAAAATATCCGTTATCGGTATGTGCCTTAAATAAAGGTCACACCAGAACATCATGTGTTTGTATTTAACTTAATTATACAGATTTAACTGTATCACTATTTTACCCAGAATTCATATTTAAAATGTCAATTGTCATATGGTCATGCTTAAGGTCAATCATTCATTAACCACCAAAAAAAAAAAAAATACAACAAACAAATGGTTGCTGTTCTTGAAGTAAAAAATGAAATGTAAGGTAGAAACTCATGATATTATGGGTTGCAGAAATGCAGCGCGGGAGGATCAACAGGAACAGGATATCTTTAGTAAAAGAACAGGAAACATGTGTTTTGTCATCTCGGGTGATACAGTCACACTGTACAAGAACAAATTGTGCTACAACTATAGCATTCATAACCGTTTCAGGGCTCAGAAAGTGAAACGTTAATGGTCAACCTCATCCTGACTCAAGAGAAAAAAAACAACTTCTTACCTCCTCCAGTCTACTCAGATATAGATCGACAAACAGCCATGAATCCTCCCAAAAAAAAAAAACCCAACTCTTGAGCCAGGAACTGTTTGTGTAGTTGTGTCTGAACAACCAGCAATTCCACATAGCAGAACCAGTAAATGTCAAAGATGTTTGACTAGTTCTCAGTTTACACGCTGAATTTGTATCTATAAATACACTTTCTTTACTTTCCCCTTAATCAATAGTACTCGTGGCAACTAGGTTTTTCAAATACTACATTTAAACATAACTATAAAACCCACAGATTCTTTTTTTTTTCACCACAGACCAGTTTCATGTTGGTCTTTTTCTTACGCCCTCCAACACAAATGTAAACACATGCAATGAAGGAGAGAGCCCTGGTCTTCTTCACCTGCGACCTCTAGTGTTTGTTTGTGTTTGAACTCTCTACTTCACTGGCTTACCTTTTGACAAACGTATAAATCCACTGAAACAAGGTACCCAGGTGAAGTAGGAACTTCTAGAAAAGAGCAAAGTGACCCAAAATGAGACACTTTCCACAACAGTTGCAATTACACTGTTCTAACAAAGGGGGCGGCAAAAATCAATGATGGTCAATCTCCCATAGTGCTGCTTTAAATTCAGAGACATTTCTACATGCATGATCTGTTTCGTAGCTGAACTCTGTCCTTTAGAGGGCCACACTTTCAAATTCTTGAACTAGACGGCTGAGGAAGGTCCCTGGTCACAGATGGGACAGTTATGTAACAACATTTGCTTGTGAAATCAGAGCTAAAATCATTCTTAAATATTAGGGTCGCAGTAAATGATTTAAATGTGGGGAATCGATACATGACCGAGCGCCTTACATGGAAACAGAGGCTTTTATTAATTACCCTCAGGTCAGTGGGCTCAATACAAACTTGAAGCCGTCTTCCGAAGGAATTCAATAACAAGGTCCACATCACACTGACGCAGCACACACTGAAGAACATCTCGCTGGCGTGTCCGCACACAATTGTTTCTTTCATCCTAATCAAGTGCAGCACTATATCCGAATGATTTCCAATCGGCGACGAGGTGTCCGCTCGTTCTTAATTTAGGATGACGTGTAACGCCGGACGTCAACGTTCGGCACAAAGACGAGTGGAAACAGTAGAATCAACAACGCACATGCACAAGCGCACAAACGCACACAACGGCGCTTCATGTTGGAGTGGTGTATTGTTCTGACACAATATCCACGTCTGGTAATAGAAGTTAGATTAATTGCTGACAAATCTGTATTCAGCAGTTCCCTTTCTTCCTGTCTGACAGATTTATGACAGAGATTGATGGAGGGGAGGGACGAGCTGAGAGCTGCCTCTGTTCACTTAGGAATGAGGACAACAGCTCAGTGTGGCCGAAGCAGAGAGTTAAAAAAGAAAATCACAATTGTTGTCTTTGAGCTCATATTAGGACTTAAATCTCACCGACTACATTCTATGATCAGGAAGGTCAGCTTCATTCAGGTACATCATACTGTATTTAAACATAATGTTGACAAAAGACAGCTGTGATGATCAATGTTCCAGCGAAACAGCTGCAGCCAATGAAACATGTTCAATTCATGCGTGCATTCCTTTTAGGTGCGTCTCCTAACCTTAAACGTGTTCCCACTTTAGGCGTGTAGCCAAAGGCAACATTTGGTTTTGCAATAATAACATTTGGAACATCATACATAAAGTTCCACCAAAGACAAACTCAAGTTTCACTTAATCAACAATTTTGTTTTTCTTAAGGGTTCGAGTCCCAATGTTTGAACTGTGCATTAATATTAAGGGTGAAAAGACATTATAGTGTCCTCATACTTGGTTCTGCTGAAATGCTAAATAAGTGAAAACCTATTAAGCAAATTTAAGTTTACATTCAATTTGATTTTAATTAAATGTATCAAATCATAGTAGAGTTACGTCAGGAGTGAGAGGGTCGGCTGCGAATTGATGTCATTTCTTGTCTCATTGTTTTATTTTGAAACTTCCTTGTTCTTTCGCTTGTTTTCCGTTTCCTGAGGTTGTTTATATCCACGTCGCCTGTTGCTATCTTAGCAGCTGCAGGTCATCAAAGGAATCGACTTGACAGCAGCAGAGCTTAAAGAGCAACTCAAGTGAAAACTCAACTCTCCTGACTCGCTCACATGTTTCAAATATTGAAGTCTTCCTCTCCAAGATGCAGTAAGTCTCTCATCATGATGATGTTTTCAACTTATTACTTTATAAACGTCAGAAATCTTGGTGAACGAAGTCCATTATGACATAATAACAGCCAGTTGTAATCAGGGCCGCTTTGTTTATACAACGAGTCCCTTGGAGATAAAACATTCACATCTAATGGTATAGTATTAGGTTAAAAAAACAGGATGTTTCAATGTACTATGTCTGTAATACTTTGTTTGTCTAACCTAATTAACTGCTTTTTAAATAGTAATTCTCATGAAAAGTTGAAAATGATCAACCTGTAATGGTTTGGCATCCATTTTTTTTCTGTGTTGCATTTTATTAATGGAATCCCTGGCCCTCATATTTCAGACGGGGGAGAACTTTCTAAAGTAATAAGTTCAAAACATCATCATGATGAGAGACTTACTGCATCTTGCAGAGGAAGACTTCAACAATTGGAACATGTGAGTAGAAATTCTGCAATAGCCTTCAAAATAAAAGCAACCGTTGTAAAATACATTATTCAGTAGGGGGTTGGTAACATTACTTACGTTGTTCAGGATATTTGTATCAGCTCGTCCTTCCCCTCCATCAATTTTGTATCAGATTTTCAGATTTTCTTTAAATTAATTTAATAAAAAAAAGGCATGGATCTTTCGGTTTATCACAAAAAAAAGTATTAAATACACCGTTTTTATTTTCAAACTATACTTAATTGAAAAGTCATATAATAAGTAAAAAGACTATTTATTAGAACACAAGAAATTAAGAGATTTCACAAATAAGTTCAAATCAGTTTATAATATATTCTATGGATTATGTAAAACAAGCTGGTTAACTAGTGTTAAATTAGTTGGTTCCAGAAAAATGAAATTTACATGCTGAATGCAGCATTTTCTGGCTCCTTATTGGAAGGTCAGCTTCATTCTGATCAACATTCCAGCTCCAGCTCTTGTCGCCTCCTTCACAAAACCCACAGGAACTTCACATGAATTCAAAGAATTTCATTGAACACTTGACGTCTAAGAACAAAGATATGGTGACCAACTCCCCTTAAGATCGTTGACGCCGTGCAGACCATGTGACCCAAATTTAAAAGGTATTCTGATAACATGGATGCACAACATGAATTGACATATTCTCCAGTTCAAAGTAGACCAAACATGCTAAATTTATAATTAGATGTATCCAGTTATCCACGACATTACATTTACATTCGGTATTAAAAGCCCAGGAACAATCAGGCCAAAGCAAAAATCCTTGGTATAACCAGACTCATGTGATCAGTGGATGGTGGAAGTGAATAATTCTTAATAATTAGCATGGAATTTCTCCATAAATGTCAACTTAAACAAACTAACTGATGGTCAACAAGTCATTGACCAGGCTACTGACAACCAATTGAAGTTTATTTGAAACAAAATATAATTCGTAAATTGAGTTATGAAATATAATTAAAGTAATTT
This sequence comes from Callionymus lyra, assembly GCF_982586985.1. Taxonomy (NCBI): domain Eukaryota; kingdom Metazoa; phylum Chordata; class Actinopteri; order Syngnathiformes; family Callionymidae; genus Callionymus; species Callionymus lyra. The sequence goes on from NC_141827.1 coordinate 13,389,870, forward strand.
AAAGACACTTGAAATATTAAAGATGAGTAAAGAGAAAAACAGGTCTAAGCAGTGGCATGAATAAATGTCCTTTTGACAGGAAGAAACATCGAGCAGAACCAGGCTCAATGTTTCCTGCTGTGATCGGCTGAGTGGGAAAAGGTGAGACAGAGGAAAGAGTGAAAAATGAGAATATGGATCCCTTAAACCTTGTGTTATCGAAAGGGTCAAGGTGACCTGGAGGCCTGAAAACAAATGTGTTTGTGGTATCCTTTGTGTTTCCTCTCGGTCTAGGTGAACGACCTCCACTCCTGCACATGTATTTCTAAAAACATTTGTTGGCCTAACACAAGGGTTAACACTGTCATGGTGATGTGAAAGAGATCCTGGAGTGTGTTCCAAGTGGAATCATATCGATCGGGCCAACAACAGAATCTTGTGGGACACCATAGTCAGCTTTTAACACTTTAACAAGCTTATAGCAGTTCCAGTTGTACCTATTTGGGTTAATAGTGTTTTTAAACAGTCCTAGCAAACATTGCAGGACCACATGTTCGTCTGGACGACCTTCATTTGTCATTTACACTGACACTTCTGTAGCTCTCACAATTCAATTTAATATAAAGGGCCAATTTATAACTTGTTTGTTTTGTTAACTTCGGCCGTCAAAAACTGCCGTCAATCTGCTGGGGGGTCTAAAGTTAGTAAAAAAAAGACTCAGCGAGTCAAAATTTGACCTTTTCTTAATTCGGAAAAATACAAAATACCCGAAATATATGGTTTTTACTAGATGATCGATCAACTCTGATTAAAACTATTGTTTTTCTAGATGAATTTTCCCTTTTATGCAAATGTGAAAAATCATATTTTCTTCCACTTTAATGTTTGAAACTACAAATGATGTGTGTTTTTTAGAAACACAAGGAAGCTGCTGCACTCTTGTACCACAACAGTAATACGACCTCTGCATTCATTTTGCGTGTAATTTCAGTTGCTCTCAAAACAAACCTCGCGTTTCATGTGAACGCACAGTTACTATGTTCATGTTTTCCGCTCGTCAGTGACACTATTTTACGTGTATCACTGAGGTATTTGGGTTTTTGCACCATCGGTGTAAGTGCCTGCTTTTTAGATACAGCATAAATATTGAACTAAAAAAAAAAGTAGATATTAAAAATGTTGTTTCTGTTGGACAAAGTAAACAGTAACTCTAAAACACTATATTATATACTCCAGTATATTATTATTTGATGCAAAAATCGTTTCCAAAAATGAATGTGATGGACCAAATTCTTCCAAAACACTAATGGACCAGCCCTCTCCCTCCAGCTAGTGTCACATCTATCAACTGCTCTGATTGGTGAGGTGAACAATAGACCAGCTGTTAGTGATCAGGAGTTTTTTTTTTTTTTTTGGGGAGCCGGGATCACATGACACCATCAGGGCGCACATGCACGCTCAGATATACACACGCCCAGAATGCATCTCTAACCCCCGCACCAGGATCACCTCCAGATGTGCTCGCTGGGTTCTCACCTCAGGACAGGGTAGGTGGGGGAGGGGAGAGGCATGTTGAGGGAGGTGGGGGGTCTCGAGCAGGGGAGGCCGTGACCAGCGCGAGGAAAAAAAGATGGATTCAGTGATTTGGTTCTTCTTGGTTCAATCAAAGCTCAGGGACTCGGCCTCCATCTAGTGGTCGAAAGCTAGAACTACGGAAGCAAAATGTTCATTCCATTCCAACGTAAAAAAAACAAAAAAACATTTTAGTTCATAAAAATTCATCTAAGCGCTTTGACAATAAAAAAATACACTGTTAAAACTATATACTATCAAATCCAAGACACATAAGACAAACACAGAATTCCCAGAAAATCAGGGAAAAACCTGCACAAATAAAAAATATCTTGTACTGACTTTTGTGTTTTTTTGAGTCAGTAGATCATCAAACACAGAGGGAGAGGAAGATCGTTCCAAAGCTTAGGAGCAACAGTCTGGAAGGATTTCTCTCCTCTGGTCCTGAACCGTGTTCAGGAACCATCAGTAGATTCTAATCCACAGACCTGATGTAAGGAGGAGTTTTCTTTCTCTCTTCATGCATATGTACAACAACAGTGTTAAAGTAAAGTAAAAGTTATTTGTAAAGCGCCTTTCTAGACCAGGGTCACAAAGCGCTTTAACAATCACAAACAATACACAGTTGAAATATATACTTTAAAAGGTCAAGACATAGAAGACAAACACAGGAGTCTGATCAACAGACCTCAGAGCCCGAGCTGCGGTGTAAGGCTGGATCAGATCACTGATGTAAGGAGGAGTCTGACCATGAATAGATCTGAAAGTAAGAACCAGAATTTTAAAAGTTGATCCTGAAAGAAACTGGAAGCCAGTGAAGAGTTTTAAGGATCGGGGAAATGTGAGTTCTTCTACTAGAGCAGTTCCGAATTCTTGCTGCAGATTTTTGTGTTTGTGTCTCAATCTTTTTCACTGCTTTAATTTTGAGTAAACTAATAACATATAGAGGGTCACAGGCTAATATTACTTTGGAGAAAAAGGTTTTTTTTCTCCAAAATAAAACGTATTCAAGACAATAATAATCAACAATAATAAGAGAAAGTAAATAATTTATTGTCTCTTTCTCAACGGCCTCGTATCAAATACCCGACCACTGTTTTAAGATATGAAGTAATGTGTTACAAAGTGATACATGCTTGATGAAATTGTGTTGATATAGAAGACTTAGTGATGTTTTTTTTCTCAGTAAAGACAGTTTATAAAATTATACTTCCAGTTGTAGATGATGCTGGTGACAGTTTAACAGTTGTGTAAGTGCTCAGCACCTTGAAACCGCTACCGCACACAGGGACACGTAAGGCTCTTGTAAACATGTGCTACAACAATTAAAAATAATAATAAATCATGAGTTTATTTAAAATGATGAAACATGTAGTTATGAATTTCAAAGATGATAAAAAAAAAGCATGTTCAGCTCTTAATTGTGATCATTTTCTTTTGCCATTTTTAGACTAGATCTTCCTCACAACAGCATGAAATCAAAGCGGTGAAGTCACTTGCGTCACAATAATAGCTGTTTAATTCTCATAATTGAAAATGACATTCCACACAAAAAAAACACTTGGATGAGAGGGACGAGTTGGCTCTTTCTACGGCTCCAGGAAATCCTCCAGTATAATTTCGCTTCTCCCTGAAATTCACCGACCACCAGACACACTCCCTCAGTCCTGCCAAGACTAACACACACACTGTTCCGTCACACTCGATTCAGGCTGGACGCCGATGACAAACGGTCGACACGTTCCTCGCTCCTCGTCTTGAGACTAACATGGTTATGATGAGGTGATCGACAGGCACACGGGTTCATCATGTTACTTTACATACATGAAGGTTGTGACATTCTAATGTGTTTATTACATTTACATACATTCACCTGTAAATATCAAGTTCAAGACATGTTTCATAAACGACTTCACTTTCCTCTCGGCAGAAAATCGATCAGTTACAGAAACAACAATATTACGACGTTATCGTCGTGGATTTCCAGGTCAATATTTTAAAACAGGAACCAGAAGAGACAGAAAATCATTCTCAAAACATGTTGCCAGAGGTATTTCTTGTACTGAAAGACTTTCATCAAGGGCGCAGAAGGTCAATAAGTTATTTACATCTGGCTTAAGTTATTGACCGACAGTTTCTATTTATCCGTCACACAATACATTTTTAAGTTTCCCCCTCGTCAGAAGTGTTGTGCTACATGTTGTACTCTTCACACATAGTTTGCACACACTGGAACAAAACTGAAAAAAATATATTATTATTATAACAAATGATAGATCTTTGGAAAATAAAGTCTTATTATCTACAGAAGGTTCTACTTAAACCAAACATTTGGACACTTTCTTTCACCGGGACAATTTCTCCATCATTTACAACATCAAATGTCACAATTTTCTGTTATTACTATTACGTTCACATTTGTTACAATCATATAAATCTGAAATATATTGGACAGAAGACTAGTAAAAACAATGATATTCTACAAAACAATATTTAACAGAGTATTGCTTAAAATCAACTGTTACATTCAGTCAATATTTTCCTGATTTGTGTAATTACACACAGATTCTAAAACATTTCTTTAAGTTAAGGTACATTTTTGTGCACAGAAAAAAACATGCATTTAATTCCCTCTGTGAGCAGAAGCAGAATAAATATTGTGTTTCGCAGTTGAAGCTGTGCTTTCCTGTCAAATTGTCTAAATTGTTCACAATTATTGTTTTGTACATTCTTGGAACATTTTCTAGAACAGGGATGATGCACATGAGCAACTGAGGATTGAAACAATTTGATTTTTTTTGCTAAACTTCAGAGAAAACACCGGGCGGAGGGAAGAAATGAATCATTCCATCAAATTATCACTTTAATGCAAGTCTACGAAAAACATGCCACGTGCCATTCCAATGTACCTCCGTTATTATACGGTAGTATATCAGTAAGATACAGATATACTTGGTACATTTAGAAGGACCTGGATAAGCCAGTCACAAACAGAATAGTTTATTTATTTAGGTGATCATTAGTGGACATTAATAATAATACTGACAGGTTTTCTTCCCTAAACCCTCAATTATAATTTGATATCTTTTAAATGAACACGACTTTATTTATATTCAGGATCATTAATGGTCGTCTGAGGTGGAAGATCCTGAACCACTACTGTAAATGAGAACCTGAACGGAGAGAAAACCAGAGAACAGAGTGATCCTCCACGTTATTAGTCCCACGTTTTCTTGTGTTGCCGTGTTTGGCGAAAAAAACGACAAAATAAGATGAGCCGACAGTACGCACACAGAGGTCTGAGCTAGTTTTACAAGTCTAGTAACCTGGTTTGGTTTATTTCTGCAGTAACACAAGAGTGTGTGCTCGGTGTGTCTGCCATCAAAAGATTCAGCTCCAGATAAATCAACAGCAACAGGTCGTCCTGAGGTCAAGTCAGACACAGATGATGATCCTTCACTCATCTATGAAGACGATCCCTTCAGTCCTGTAGGTAAAGACAAACAAACTTGTTTAACTTTGAAATGAAAGAGCAACACAATATTGTGGCTCTGAAGAGTCTATATCTAAACCAAGTCTGTATATAAACCAAACATAAGTAAGTAAGTAAGTAAGTAATATTTATTTATATAGCGCTTTTCGAGACCAGGGTCACAAAGCGCTTAGACAATCAAAACAATACTCAAAAAAGTACATACTTTAAAGATCAAGATAATACTGAGAACAACACAGGAGTTAACACTATGTTCTAGGGCTGTGTATTGTCACGAATACATATCATGATACGTGTGTGACGATACCATACATCCCGATGTATTGTGATACTGTAGGAACAACAATATATTGTTTCTTTTTCTGGATTTTTACAGCAAAGATCTGAGCAAATACTTTCTCTAATCAAATGTAAACGTGCTTGTAGGAAAGGGCTTCTCAAAATATCAACAGAATGTTAACTTATATTCACAATAAACAATGGAAGTGAATTCTGTTTTGAAGCCAAAATGAGCTTTAAAAGCTGAAGTTTAATATATATTTAACCTTAATAAATATTAAATTACATTTTACTTTAATTCAAAGTTATTTATTATATTATTTGTTGTTATTTGTTAAGATAATAATTGATCTGTGAACTCAGTGCTGTCAGTCTTTATTTTAACCAGTATTAAACTTTCTATTGTATGAGGCAGATTCCACTGATGAAGTCAACATTCACACTAACAATAACGTTTGTTATCGTTGACTTTCATGTCTTCAATCATGACTTTACAGAACAGCAAAAGTTAACTTTGTTTTGTTTTCGTCTTTGTTGTTTCTTCGATCTGCTTATATTCTGTGTCGTGGTAGATAGATAGATAATGTTTCTCTAGATGCTTAATAAAGTTATTGGTGTTGAATCCTGTGGAGGGATTTCTTAACGGTGTTGTTGAATATCGACACAGTATCGGGAGTAGAAATATCGCAATGTATTGTTGTATCAACATTTTCCTACTCTGTTTCTGGATCAATTTGAATAAGAGCTCTACATTTTTGTTTAAGTGAATTATTTAGCTAATGTGTATCACCGATATTAAATTATTCAAGGAATTGTAAACTTGTATCACAATAGTTAATTGTATCTCAATGATTAAGGGAAGTATAATATAGCAAGGGGAATTTTAAATGTATATCATGTTGGAAATAATTGTGTATTAAAGTTACAAATAGTATAAAATAATTGTAAATTTGAATCATGCCAATAGTTCAGTGAATTGTAAATGTGTTTAGGTTAATTGTTCATTTGTAAAACTTGTAATTGTGTTTTTTGTGATAAACGCTTTGGAGCCACATGTGTGGGTGAGTGAGGAGAGGTCAGGAGAGGAGGGGGGGGCTTGCCTGCTTAGCAGCCACGGATCGACAGTCCTTCTGATTGGAGTCGAGGGATATCCACACAGTGGATTTAGACATTTCTTTAGAAATATTAATATCAGAGGGGTCAGACCTGAGGAGCAAGGACAGGGAAAGCAAGGTGGAATAAGTCGCGGCAGACGAGGGCTGTTAAGAGTCAGAGCATCAAATGAAAACACGTTGACTGACCTGGGATCGTGTGCTTTTGCAGAGTTCTCAGGTGCCGAGCTCTGACTCGTCTTGGGCTCCTCTGTTGAGTTTTCTTCTCTCATTTCCATCACAACCTCGGGCTCCTGCTCGACAAACACTCGATTACGCTTTTGAACAATTGTGTCTGCAGAGGCATGAACACGAACTACCTTCAGACTGTTGGAGGTTTCGTCGAGCTTTTTCTTCTTCCATTCGGGCATCAGATCATCCAGATAACTCAGCTCACGGTCTGAATAACATATATCCAGAAGTTTTCGGATGAACACGAGAGCCAGCACCTGCGGGGTCAGAAGGATATGTATGACAAGGTGTAGAAACAAAGCAGTGTGGCTAACTCAGGGTGGGTCAGCTCACCATCATGGGGAAGACGATGGCAGCGGGCGACGTCTTGATGACCCACAACAGAATCAAACACGTCAGCTGAGTCAATGTGAAGAGGTGGACCTTCCGTAAAGGGACGTGGCGGAGATAGATGAAATCCGGCTGGTGCTTCGGTGGGATTCCAAACAACTTCACCCGGTCGAAAAACTGAGAAGGGTTTCAGAGCAGATGATGTCAGAGAAATAGAAAACTATGAGCTGTTTGTGAAGCAAACAATAAGGTTAATAAAAATGAAATTGTTCCTTTTGTTAATTTGCAGTGAGCAAATACACAATTTCCAGTTGATGGCACTGATCACTGAAGCTTCATCAGCCAAATTGCCCACTATATATACTGTATATCATGTGAGATGTGCAAACGAGCTAAAAGAGAAAGGAGGAAGAAAAGAAACTTAATATGAAACGGGAAAACTCAACAAACTAAAAAATTTGCAAGGATGTTACAATATTAATTCAGACAACTTTTCAAAATAAAAAAGGCAAAACTCTGTTATTATTGTGTTATTTGTAATGTAAGAAAGATGAACACAAAATGTAAATGTAGTTAAAAAAAAAAAACAAGCTCAAGAAGAACTAATAATCATTTTTTTAAGCCAAGTTAAGGAACAAGCAACCTGTGTAATGCAACTTATGTCCATCAGTCCTACTGGCAGGTTCTCCAAGTTAGCTCATCACTGTCAACAGTATATCAAATGAAAGAGTATACAGTATAGATAAAGTGTGTTAATGAGCAGCTTTGATCTGGCTTTTGTGTCAGTGCATTTCTGCTTTATTATAGTAAAAAAACAAATATAACAATAATAACAATATTAACATAATATACAGGTATATACTGTATATATATATATATATATATTTATATGTATGTATATCATTGTTAAGATGAAAATTAGTTCACATTACCTGAATACCCTTCAACGAAGAAACCCCCATGTAGAGGAAGACGCCGTACAACACCGGCATAGGAATGTACTGGGAACAAAAAAGACCTAAGTGATGAATCCATAATGATAATTTGATCATTTGTGGGGGCATGCCTGCCAGTCTAACCTTAAGCACCCCGGTCAGAAACACAGAGCACCCCATGAGAAAGAAGATCACCAGGCCGGTGACTCTCTGCTCTCTGATGCCGTTAAAGCGAGGCAGCTCTCCGGGAGCCGAGCTCTCGGTCTCAAGCTTCAAGCTGTTGATGTGGGAGATGGACAAGACGGTGGCGGCGACAAACCAGGGAAGCCCCATGACGGAGCACACCGCCAGCATCACTCCAACTAACAGCAGGTCCAGGTGGTAGCCGCAGCCCTTCTGCGAAACACATGCCATCCCTTGTCACCATGGAGTCTCAGTGAGGATTAGTTGACGGATCCGACTAACCAGGAGTTTGTGCTCTTTCCTGTTTATGATGACGGCCGTTATTTGTTGGTCCATGAAGATGAGGATGGTGCAGAGCAGCGCAGGGATGGTTGCTGCCAGGGACGTCCACCATGGATTCGGACCAATCGGACTGATAAACCAACCCCGGTCATCTCGGGTGGGCTGGTGGGCATAAAAGGCATGAAGTTCTCTATCGACATTAAGGTTAACACATTTTGAACTCTACCTTGAATTTGTTGGGGACCATTAATTTCTGAGAAGGAACTCCAATCAAGTAGTCCAAAATAACCATAAACACAATCACAAAAAAAACGGCGAAGTCCCCGATCACGGCGCGCACCTGGACACAGCACAGTTAAATCAGTTAAATATTCCCCCATTTTCTTTAACTAATATTTCTTACTTTGGTCGGAAAGTAACGACTACTCTTGAAGTTTTTAAGAACTCCGGACAGTATGAAGGTGGTGAAGAATAAAATGATGGACCAGAAGAGGACGTCGGGAGTATAGGGGCCGTGTTGTCCACATGCCGTCCCAACAAATTGTCCATGATGACTGACACACTCCTGTAGGGATGGAACAACGTCTCAAAAGCAGATTCGTTCAATCATTTCAAGAGAAATTCATATTATTATTCATCATATTATTGAGCGGCAAATATGATTAACGCTTAAGACACCACTGGCGAGGAAGGGGTCATGTTATACTGTCCACTCAACCTCACAGTGTATAGCTACCGTGACAGTGAGGTTGGCCCACGTGACATTCTCTTGTCTGATGTTTCTCTGGTTCCACATTTCCAAAGTCTTATCGCTGGGCTTGTCAGGCGCAGTACATCTACAACTGCAGACAGGAGAAAAAAAAAAGTCAGACTGATCAACTACCTTTCGTTGACCACCTTCCTACCTAAATATAGTACAAAATAAATTTCACAAAATCTACTGACTCCTTCAAGAAACATCGTAAGACCTTTTTATTTGTGCTCTTTCTTAACTATATTGTTGCTCCTGTGTTTGTCTCTATGAGGTCTTGGCCTGTTAAAACACGTATTTTAAATGTGTATTTTTAAAGCGCTTTGTGACCCTGGTCTTTGAAAAGCGCTTTACAAATATAAATACCTTACTTACGTATAGTGGCCAAACTACCAAATAAGTGCTTAAATGAAAAGTTAAACGAAATAAATATGATAATAATAAACAAATAACTATTTAATGAATAATCTTCATTTATTCATCTTCTATTACAGGACTTAATTGGTGTATAACTTGCCATAACAAACTTTTTGACACTCAAATTCTGTCATCTTGTATTTTCTCACAAATAGGAGTTGATCATATACTAAGGAACATTGATAAACTTAAGAGATAAAAGTGATGACGGGAAGAAGAGTTGTTTCGCTCACTAAGTCAGAGTGAGTTTGTCCAGGTCACTTTTTGCATTGAAGGGATAGACATGTCCCATGTGAACCAACTTCTCCAAGGCTTCGTAAATAAAGATGATGCAGATCAGGGCGGCGAAGGCCTCCTCCGTGAAGCGGGTGATGTAGCACACGAGGGAGCTCGCATCGGTGGCCACCAACACGACACACAGCAGAGCCGTCCAGAGGCCGATACAACTCCTCAGTGACAGATAGGAAAGACCGTAATCCCTGAGCGGAACAGAAAGAGAGCGAGTGAAGTCAGCAAACCGGATAATCAACAGTCAGCGATAACCAGAAAGAGGCCAAGAGACCTGCAGAATTTAAAGAGGATCTTCTCAAAGACCAAGACAGGACCGGTGCTGCCCAGGAGGGTGAGAGGTTGTCCAGCAAACAGAGAATAAACCACTCCAGTCATGGAAGCACCCAATAATGACTCAATGGCACTCTATAATAGAAAAAAATACATTTCAATTTAACTTTTCAACTCTGCTTGAGACAATGTTCTTACGATGCGTCCTTCTGTGGCTTCACCCAGCAATCCTCCGAAGGTGACGACTGGAGACATGCAGGCACAGTAAAGAAAGAGGATGGAGGCCACACACTGGAGGTTGAGACCGTCTATGAAGTCACTCAAATAGAACGGAGCTTTCCTTTTAATGTCCAGTATCAAACCACCAAACAACCTGAAAATATACCAGCAAGTAATTTGATTAGATCTTGTTTTCATGGCGGAAAAAAACCCTTGACGCCCCAAGATGTCTCCTGTCATATACATATACAGTATATACAGCAACACAGATGATAGATTCATATAAACAAGATCAAGAATGAAGTTCAGTAAAAAGAACAAAATCCAAGTAAAAAGAATACATAGAAAGGAAACAATTAACACAGAATATAATCATCTTTTCACTCCACTCCTGCCCCAAAACTCAGAATTGTACAATCTAATAGCACGAGGAATTAATGAGTCCCTGAGTCTATTAGTGTAGCATCATGGGAAGAGCATTAGTGCTCCATCTGCTTCTCTGCTCACTGATGACAGTGTTCAGAGGATGCCTGTCATCCTCCATGATGGACAGTAGCTTCTGTATAGTAGTTAACAATACCTCCCAGTCCTCTGCAGCTCAGGGCCATGTTGCTCAGCATGTGGTGTTTCATCTTCCAAGCAAACGGTGACATTAGGGGCTCCGGGAATCTTTCTCTTATCCTGCAGCCAAAATGTAAATATATATTGAAATAAAATCTACCTGAATGTGTTAGTATCATTATACCTTACATTCAATACTCCATCATGTTTACCTGAGAAGGGACCACTTTCGGCGGCTCAATTCGAATGGAGGGGTCCCACTCTCCTGGCGGCAGGACCGTCACCTGGTCCAGAAATTCATCAATCCCCGCCAACAGATCAGTTCTGTCCTTAGCCTTGTATGCTACATCATGGAAAATCTGCACGGGACATAAGAAGTATATATCAGTTTCTACATTTGACCAGATACCGAACAAGTTTCAAAAGGGGATAACTTGCCTCATCGGTCATGATAGTTGCCATAGAGCGGCCAATTTGATGGTACTGCTGGGCTTTTCCAATCGGGCCGAGCAGAATAAAGAGGAACCTTGTACAAATAATTGACACGTTAAAAAACACGACTCTTAGATGTACACAACTCCACTTGGTAACACAGCAAAGACCTGGTGGGTATGGGGACCTCAGTGAGTCCACTAAGCAGCACGGCTGGAGAAAGTCTGATGAAGGCAACAATGGGCCTCTTGAGGAATTCTAGTTCTCCAACCAGTACATTGGAGGCTTCAGCTCCATCTGGAAGTTTCTTCATGAAGTGCATATCCACCTGGAATGACCAAAATGATTCTCTGATCATTCCAAAGGGTTATCAGGGTTATACTGTAGATACACTCTGACTTCTTCACGACTTCAGGTAAAAGCAAAATGGTTTTCCTAGCTATGGCGAATGTTTTAGGTTTTTTGGCTAATTCTACTTATTAAATTAAAAAAACGAATGTGCATATGTATGAGTCCACTTAAGACTTTATGTGTTATTAAAACCTTCATAAGTACCATAGAACAAATCTGATTATGATTATGTTATTAAACTCCTCATTACAAATGTTCACCTCTTCGTTTGTTTTTTAATCTTCTCTTATATCAGTCTGCAATAAAACTCATCTGACTTCTAGGAACCGGGTTCCTTTAAATGACTGTATCCTGCTTCACCTTTGCAGATTCTGATGGAACAACATCTGGACTGGTCTTGGGTAGATCTGTAGAGCTATGCTGTGGGGAAGTAGCTGGACCTATGGAATGTTGAAAAGAAACTCAAATAGTTTTAACTTTCAGAATACTTCCCTGCTGATGTACGATAATAATAATGTAACGTGACAAATGTCTACCTGTCACTTGATCCTCGGACGGTTTTCGGTTTTCAGCGATGGAGCGTACATTTGGCAACAGGTTCTTCTTCTTATTCTGGTGATGGTGTTTCTTCAGTAAGGCCTCTCGCACCCTCCATCGCACACTCTCGTCCAGCTCATGAGATGCTTCTTGATGGTCCAGCACCATGTCTGCAAATGACCCACAATCCTTTTAAGGTAATGTTTTCAAAGGTATAGAAAAAAAAATGCTCATCTAGCTCACCTGCAATCTCCTCGATGCTGGTAGCATGCATGTCCAGCAACACTGTGCCATTAATGATGCAACTACGCAGCTCAAACAGACTGTGGAGGGACAGAGTGGCCACATAGGGTTTACTCCACCGCTCTCCTCCATCCTCCACGTCTTCCTCGAACTTCAGCCACCTGAGGATCACGTCAGACACAGAATGACTGATAGATAATGGCCACTCCTAAATACAACTACCATAGGTTTGTGATGTCTTCTGCTTCATTATTTAAACTGAGCAACAAAAAATGACTTCATTATTTAAAATCTCTCGTGTCACTTTGACTGAAGAGCTTGCTTAGCGGCTGCCAGTAGCTTTATTCGCCACTTTATCAGGAGCTCCCGGAGGAAACACTGACCTGGCTGTTTCTTTCCACTCGGAATCCTTTCCATCTTTCAGACAGATCTCATCCAGCTCGGTGAACAACTGATGAGCCACGTGTTCCGCATCGTCCTCTGTGCCCAAAATGAACTGGACTCGCTGGGATGGGGTGTCTCAAAGAGAAACGTATGTTAAAACGCCAGTAGACTTTCATGTAAATGTCATTTAAACACATCATTAAAGAAGATGCAACAGTAGAGTGGGCCACCAACACTGGTCAATTTTGGCCTGGAGGGTTGTGTGACTTTGTGATCGATTGATCTTTCATATCTTTACCTCCATTGAAACCAGTGGTTGCTATATCAGAGAGCATGTTTGTGTATATGCATTGTTTTGTATTTTCCTTAATAAATCTAAATTCATTTAATTGTTTTATTTTATTCCATTCATATTATTTTATGTTTATATACCGTAACGCCTCAACAAATTCCAGTGTTGTGTTTACAACGCTGACGATAAAGTTTTCTGATTCTGATATATGACACATAGCTGAAACAATAACTTCAAAAATCAGTACCTTGGACAGAAAATATCGTATCACTGTCCTCGCTCTGTTGAGTTGTAACACTTCCTGGCCTCCTATCTCTCTTGCGATGCCGAGAGCTATGGGCTTTGTGGTGGCGATGGCTCTGTCGAGGCATTCGAACTCCAACAAACAGAGTCCTATGACCTAGTGATAGAGAAATGGAGAAAAATGACTGACGTGGGCAGATCAATGCTAAGTACCAATCTCATTATGAACACCATAAGATAGATATTTGGATAAACTGATGAATGTTGAGGTTAAGGCTGTAGTTTATAAGTAGAGCTAAAGTTTGCTGCTGCAAAAAACAGCTTTTACTCTGCAACACTAATGCTGCTCACACTGTACTGGTCATTGGTTTGGGTGACAAACCAACTTCCGTTTCTCTCTCATTCCGACGTCACTGGACCATTGGATGTTTTTCAGAAGATCTAACACTTTACTCTGCAGATGTCACCATGGTGACCGCAGACATCACCACAGTTTTTAGACTGTGTACATTTATTTTAAGGAATACGTTCAGTTTTGTATGAACACATTCGTTTTAGTAACACTTCATTTCAATCTAAATTCTAATTAAGTCACATGTTTTTAATAAATAACTACTGCTTTTAAACACTATAAATAATTATGTAGTAATTGAGATGGTAACAGATTAAACATCCTTTAACATAGATATCTTATCATTAATATTATTTTCTTAAATTTAGGAGTTCGTTTTGCTGAAAACATTTTTCATTAAAATCGATCGATAGATAGATAAACTTTATAAAAATAAGAAGAATAATAAAATATTAAATAATAAAAAAAAGAACAAAGTGCAAGGAATGACACAATCTAAGTATAAAGATGTTAGATCAAAGGAAATAACACAAGAAACACAAAAAAAAGAAAAGGAAAATAAATAAATAAAATAAAGCTTTTTCAACATTATTATATACTCACCTGTTCAATGGACCTCAATAACCAAACATAATACTTAATATAATCTCCACTAAGGTGTTTAATAAGATTATCATTATTTAATGATCATTCTGATTAAGTTTTGCCTTATGTTTCATGCTGTGCTGTTATCTTCTGGCCTCAGGGACAGACTTTGCTCCAGTCTGACTGGACTAGAATGACAATAAATATACTTTGAATACTTGATGGATAACAACTACACTTTCAAGCCGCACTAAAGACAGTGACAGACTTTGATAAATAGTAAGGTAGTTAAGACCTTTCAATTTTATAGATAAAAGGTGTTATATCAAAGACACAAGCTAACAAAAGGCAAGAAATCCAATGGAACACAGCTGTTACGCCTTATATGTGAACATTAGTGTTTTATATTGAGGTAAATATATAAATAACTGACAGAAATATCAGTCAAAACACCAACGCAGCGTAAGGAGCAGCTATCATTCAGCTGTCAGAGAGGCCAACAAAAGTTATGAGAATACTAAAGAAGGGGCTAAACTAGCTTCTGTGTCGACTGATGTCGCTTTTTCATTATAAGATTTTCAAATTAAATTAAATTTCTTGAGAAATCTATCATCGTATCAGCCGAACCTACGCTGCTGACTCACCTTCAAGTTCTTCCTTTTCATAATGGATGTTGAGAACTGAGCTGGTCCCCCCCTTGTCAACCACCACCTCCTCATCTGGAATCTGATAAACGCATAGGATGTAATTGAAGTTAGTGTCATCTCATGGCCAGTTTTTCTCTATAGAGGGTCCCTTACAGTCACGGAGAAATAAACATTTGAATCTTCAAGCATCTTCTTAATTGAATTAATAAGTGCTGCGAATTATAGGGACACATGAGAGGATTTATCATAATATCAAAAACATTAAAAAACGATTTACCTTATAGTCTAAAGACATCGCCCAAATTGCAACTGATATTTAGGCTAAACAGATCGTCAGGTTTAACAGAATCAAGCTGCTGCTGCAACAGGTCAATAACCTCATGCTAACTAGCACACACAGCAAATTACAAACATGTCAAGACTATGTTGCATGATGTTCTTCATTTTAAGCGGCAATAGCATGACCACAGCTTTTCACGTGTCAAACTATCCATCCATCCAAAAATGCACCCCAAAAATTCAAGGTGAAACCTTGTGTATTTTTATGCCAGCAAAACTTGCCCCTCAAAATGCAAATTTTCCAGTGGGCGGCAGAATTCTGTCTTGTGAACGGTCATTGCCTTTTTGACATTAAATGGGCTGGCCTAACATCTTTCTGAAGAAGTGATTGGTTAGACAAGAACAACAAACTAAAGCGATTACACTAAACTAAAGCATGCACAAAGAGTGGAAGATAGAGAAAGACGCTTCGGTGCGACGTCTAAGATTACGTCACAAATATCTCGGCCCCCCATACGAAATTTCGTGCCTCCGCCTCTGATTCCCCTTCTTTGTCTGTGCCCTGGTGATCGTCTATGCCTTCCACCACTGACCAATATTTCAGCTTCTGCTCTCTGATACAGGTTTGCCTGTTTCTGACTGATCAGCTGGTTATATTGTTCCAGCTGCCCTGCACCTCCTGAGGTTCATCTCTATGTGGTCTTGTCCCTCTGCTACCAGACCCCTGCCTACCTTGAAGCTAACTAACTGCTTTGAACCTAAGCCGCTTTCTATTTTATGAACTGTCTGCCATGACTTTTAATACATGGCAGATGTTTGACAATTCTACAATTAAACGAATAAAATCCCTTGTTTGGAGGTATTAGGTTTATTTATCTTGAAGCTCTGCAGATCTTTATTCCCTCTGTGGCCAGTGTTTCACTTCAATCTGTAATTTCATCAGTGATCCAGCAGCAGTTGTTGTGCACTGTGTTGTAAGAACCGCAATTCATCTTCCTGAAGTATTGCAGGGACATATATTCTTGGAGAAATGGAAGCATTACTGCGTTAGACATTGGTGACACATTAAGAAGGCTTCCATCTCCAGATAAAGGATTCACAAATCACAAGTTTATGTACAAAAATATGAGGGACTTCCTAC
The DNA here is from genome assembly GCF_982586985.1 of Callionymus lyra. Taxonomy (NCBI): domain Eukaryota; kingdom Metazoa; phylum Chordata; class Actinopteri; order Syngnathiformes; family Callionymidae; genus Callionymus; species Callionymus lyra. The sequence goes on from NC_141827.1 coordinate 13,406,261, forward strand.
ATTTAATCCTGGAACCTATTAAATGATACTGTGACAGAATGAGGAACATCACAGCAAAGAGACCACTCTGGAAAAAGCAATGACTGCTAATGGCCTTTGATCAAGGCTGTTTACAACAAATCTCTAAATCTTGAGTCTCGTTTTACTCAAGGTTTCTGCCTATCCAAGGAACTTTTTTAGCTACACTGTGATTCACTCATTGTTTAACGGCCCTGACCTGTTTTTATTTTCTTACACATAGTCTTATTTAAACTGTAAAGTGTCTTTAGATAACTTTGTTATGCTTTGAAATAACATTACATTGAATTGGAATTAAATTGAAAGGCAGTTATATGCAGGCTAAATGTTATGTATGCAAGATGCTAACATGCTAACAAAAAGTCTAAATCAAGCAATCGCTGTGAATTGAAACATTTTTACAAGGGTTTTACAGATTTTTCGGATTTTAAAATACATTTCAAATGTCTATATGCTTTATAACTGCATTAACATTTTTTTACAGAAATATTGATATATGTACAGTATATATGGGCCATAGTCAGGTTTTTGTTACCACCAACCAAGTGTTGATGAGTGTAATACATGGACAGTCTATCAGTCATGTGTAGCTTGTTTCAGCAAAAACCTCAATGGTTAAACTGTGCATGCTTGAAACAAAAACCTGCACCACTCAGGCCCTTTGAGGACTGGATTGGTCACCCCTGCTCTAGGGTAATGGTTGTTGTGGCAAACACAACGTGCCTTCCGTGAGCCTCACAAGTTATTCCACTAATTAAAGCATCATAAAACACTTAAGGGTTGCTTGCATCTGCCAAAAGTTTTTCCACAGGGAGGCCTGTTCTCTTCATACCTGCTCACATTACCTCGTAACCAGGGATGCCTTGGTTATGCAGTTTGTCTAAGGCTCCATTAGTAAATGTGCTTTTTCAAGCAATAAATGTCCATGGAAACCAGTTACAACCATTGGTTTTGATAACTGAGTGATTTAGTAAGTAAGTAAGTAAGTAAGTAAGTAAATAAGTAAGTAAGTAAGTAAGTAAGTAAGTAAAGGTTATATATAAAGTCACAGGGTCACAAAGCGATTTAACAATCAAAAACAATACACAGTTAAAATATATACTTTAAAAGACCAAGATACATGAGACAAACACAGGAGTCATAGAATATTCAGAGAAAAGCCTGAACAAATAAAAACGTCTTAAGATGTTTCTTGAAGGAGTCTGTAGATCATCAAACACAGAAGGAGAGGAAGATCGTTCCAAAGCTTAGGAGCAACAGTCTGGAAGGATTTCTCTCCTCTGGTCCTGAAGTGTGTTCAGGAACCATCAGTAGATTCTGATCCACAGACCTCAGAGCCCGAGCTGGGGTGTAAGGCTGGATCAGATCACTGATGTAAGGAGGAGTCTGACCATGAATAGATCTGAAAGTAAGAACCAGAATTTTAAAGTTGATCTGAAAGAAACTGGCAGCCAGTGAAGAGTTTAAAGGATCTGGGAAATGTGAGTTCTTCTACTAGAGCGGGTCAGAATTCTTGCTGCAGAGTTTTGTACTAACTGCAGGTCAGACAGCTCCTTCTTGTTTAGACACAAAAATAAACTATACAATAGTGTAACCGAGAATCAATGAGTAAAAAAAAATGTAAGATAATCCAAATCTTTCTGTTGCAAATAGTTTTTTATATTATTATATAAAAATATTTTATATATTTCATTGAAAACCAGCTTTAGGACGTGTTGATGTTTAAAAAATGAAAACTTCACTAAATAAATGCCTCCTGAATAGAGGTTTGGTTTAATCCAAATTTTAATCAATTTTAATTGGTGAGGCCGCAGGGGAGGCAAATCTAGCAAACCAAAGACCCTCTCCACCCTGGCAGCACCGAGAATTTCTGTTCATAAGAAATGTGAAAAGAATCAGTGATAATAGGCACATCTGTCAGAGTCCAACACGGTCATTCAGGGAATCATTGAAAAACACTTTTCAATTAGTATATATTAGGTATTTCAAATAAAGTTTTGATTTCTAAAAACAGCAGGCAAGACAGTTCCTTCTTGTTTAGACACGAAAAGAAGGAAAATAACACATATGCCTATTTTCCAAATCAGTTATTCTCACATTACATCGAAGTGCATTTTTGTTGAAGTGCATGACAGAGAAAAACACGAGGTGGTAATTGCTCTTGAACAAATAGAGCAGCAGTGATCTGCATCGGTCTTCTGTCCGAGCGGGACAATCAATGTTCCAGGCCAACATGTTCCCTCAACAAAACCATTAGTGTTGCTGTTAAAACGGAACACTCGTTAGAACTCTCAGTTGATGACTTTTAAAACTTAATTAGTCACTTATACTGTCACTTGTCACTGTGAGACAAGAATTGTGAATCTGAGAGTCGTGACACATGTGCTGCCTCAAACCACCGTCACAAGGATATACTGAGTGTGTGATGACGCATTCTTGATCAACATTCTCTTACAGTAACTTTTTAGTTGTAGTTAATTGTAAGATTCAATGAAAACATGTTGACACTAATGGAACACAGAACCTTTCAAACTTATTAAACCCCCTGTTTCATAATTTAGAAACCCTGCTAGCTAGAGTAGCATCATTTCTCTGTCCGTAGAATAATACAATTTTGATTATCATGTTATTAGATTTTAATATAAATGAATACTAAAATGTCACATATGACGCAGAGTGTCGGACTAATCTGCTCAATTTTGGCCCCTTGTGGATTTACCAATACTTAAAAAGCTTACATACGATAATGGTAAGTGATACAGCAAAAAAGGTGGTTGTTCTAGGAGGACGCTAGCTCAGTTGCTCTAATGCTTTAATGCCTTATTTTCCTAAATTTCTTGTTGATTTGAATGCATGGTACAACTAAGTAGGTTCCTATGTTTGGACAAATGTGATGTATGAATAGAAATGGCTAATACAATTAAACTAATATCTAGGCATATTCCATTTTTTTCTTGACAATTATAAAAAATATTTGGTTATTTTTGGTTTTAGGAGGTCAAAATTGCAGAGATAAATTATTTTTGTTCCACTTTTCTTTTTTTAATTTTATTTATTAAACGCATACTTCTACAAAGCAACTATTTGGTCATGTTACTGTGATCTGTGAGGACTCTACAGGTATTTAGAGTAGCTTGGTAGAAAGGCTCTGCACCTGTGATATTTTAGCATAAACAGTAGTAGATGTATCAATCATACATAGCCCCTTAAAGTGGCAAGAAGAAAACGCAGTTCTATGCTGATAGTTTATGCCCTGTCCCGCCACTGAAAAAGAGGACACCCTTAGGTTCAGGGGCCTAACCTTCCGAATGAGGGGAAGAAGCAAGTACAGCAGTCGGAAGGCAAAAGCAGGATGGGCAGTCAAGATATGTGGCCCAAGATATCAACACTCAGCTGTGGTTTGCAAATTGGGATGGAAGAAACAACAAATATAGCTTTAGTTGAAAGTTCAGAAAAAGGAGAATCTCCAACACTGTAATGAAAGAACAGTTCCAGTCCAAAATAGGTCTTGCTTCCGCTGCTGAACCACCTTTGAAGCCTCCTCATGAGAAGCAGACCTAATTGTACTACAATATGGGCGAGTGACATGACCTCAGGAGGGACATATTGTCATATAAGTCTGGACTATTGTAACAGATTGTTTTCATGTCTTAACAAGAAGGAGCTGTCTCGTCTGCAGTTGATTCAGAACTCTGCAGCGAGAATTCTGACCCGCTCAAGTAGAAGAAGTCACAATTCTCCGGTCCTTAAAACTCTTCACTGGCTGCCAGTTTCTTTCAGGATCAACTTTAAAATTCTGGTTCTTACTCTCAGATCTATTTATGGTCAGACTCCTCCTTACATCACTGATCTGATCCAGCCTTACACCCCAGCTCGGGCTCTGAGGTCTGTGGATCAGAATCTACTTATGGTTCCACGCACACGGCTCAGGACCAGAGGAGAGAAATCTTTTCAGGCTGTTGCTCCTAAGCTTTGGAACGATCTTCCTCTCTCTTTGCGCTTGATGGAGTCTACTGACTCCTTTAAGAAACATCTTAAGACATTTCTATTTGTTCAGGCTTTTCCTTGAATTTCTGGAACTCCTGTGTTGTTCTCAGTTTTATCTTGATCTTTAAAGTATGTACTTTTTTGAGTATTGTTTTGATTGTTTAAGCGCTTTGTGACCCTGGTCTGGAAAAGCGCTATATAAGTAAATATTACTTACTTACTTACTTACTTACTTACTTACATAACAGTGCTCCCTGACGTCTCTGACCATTAAGCTTTCAGCTACATTCTGTGTTCTAACAATCACTTCTTCTGTAGACCTAGTGAGGATTTAACCAGATGGCTGAATGTGAAAGCTCCCAATCACCCCTAGTGGCTCCTGGGCATCAGAGAATAACCAACAGCGTACTCAGACACTATGTTCTCCCAGGCATAACTGGGTACTTCCGATTTCTTCTGAAAACCAAAATGAAAATCAATTGAATTACAGTATGCATTTGAACCAATTTGCAAAGCTGATTACCCGATTGGTTTTCCTCTTAACCATTTCCTACAGTACAGCACACGTTCTCTCTGTAAAAGAAAGGAGCTTCACTGTTCATTTGATCAGTGTTTATAAAAGAAGCTGCCTCTGAATAAATCACAGCAATTACACATTTAGTTGGAAAAAGAGGTGGATAAACTTCAGGTGACAACATATATATTTTGCTTAAGTTATTCATACATTCTAAACAAACTTTAGTCCCCAAGATGATAGTGCCTGCACTCTATAATGACTCCAGCCACCAGGAGAGTGAGAGAGACAGCTGAGACAGACATTTGATTTTTGAATGAATTTATGTGAACACCATTGCTGTCAGAGAACAGGGACTCATTTCCACACCACTGACAACTCTGTCTTTGGTCTCAGAGCTACATCTGCAGGATTTTTCTTCTGACTGTCTGTAAAAACTGACTCCGCTGTCAGCTGAGCGAGGGGAAACTTTTTGAAGTGCCAAAGCAACGGAAGGATCGGGATCCTCATCCAAGCTTTCTGTCTGCTCTTCGAAGAGAGCATGTCATTCCCATTGTAGTTAGTAACCAGGATTTAGCAAGGATGACGCCACGCTTGCTTGAGAGCCTTGCACACCTTCTCCGGCGACTTGAAGATGCTTCAGACGCGCCAAACGTGCATCAATGTTGCGGCTAAAGCCCAGGCAGATAAAGCAAGAGGTCTTTGGATGTCAGAGACACCTGACAGAACAAGGACCTCCAGGCTTCTCACACAATGTAGAAAGAGGAGAGAGAACAAGCACAACAAACAAATATAAATATGTTTCTTGAAGGGTTCAGGCAATACCACAACTCACACACAGCTTGAAAGACAAAAGAGGTGTGTGTGTGTGTGATTTGTTGTGTCTATGCTGCTAAATTGTGTTGCTGTAATTTTATTTTATTTTTGAAAGGTTAAATTGTACCTTGTTTTTATGAAAGATTCAGTATATGTGCAGAGTAATGCTGAAATGTGTCATCCTCCTTTACGCCACATATTTAAGTAAGTAATTTTTATTTGTATAGCGCTTTTCCAGACCAGGGTCACAAAGCGCTTAAACAATCAAAACAATATTCAATAAAGTATATACTTTAAAGGTCAAGATAAAACTGATAATATAACAGGAGTTCCAGAAAATCAAGGAATAGCCTGAACAAATAAAAACGTCTTAAGATGTTTCTTGAAGGAGTCAGTAGATCATCAAACACAGAGGGAGAGGAAGATCGTTCCAAAGCTTAGGAGCAACAGCCTGGAAGGATTTCTCTCCTCTGGTCCTGAACCGTGTTCAGGAACCATCAGTAGATTCTGATCCACAGACCTCAGAGCCCGAGCTGGGGTGTAAGGCTGGATCAGATCACTGATGTAAGGAGGAGTCTGACCATGAATAGATCTGAAAGTAAGAACCAGAATTTTAAAGTTGATCCTGAAAGAAACTGGAAGCCAGTGAAGAGTTTTAAGGATCGGAGAAATGTGAGTTCTTCTACTGGAGCAGGTCAGAATTTTAAGGTGAACTTCTTCCCAAAGTTCACTGCTACCGTGCAGATACCCCTAGGTCTGAGGCCTGTAACACAGACTCAACTTGAACAGGTCTGCTGCAGTGACAAGGGTAGTAGAGTGTAGAAAAGACCAGGAAAGAAGAGAGAACCATGTAGAGCAGGGCAGCAGAATCAGAAGACGATCATGGCATGTTTTTAGTTAACATACAGGATACTGTTCAGGTCAATGTTTTCTATGAAATACCCGGAAGAAAGCAGCCAAGAAAGTACCTTTCAAGAGTGCAGACTGATGTGTGTGAAGAACAGTAGGAGATCTGTGCCATGAGCAACTAGGATATTGTCCAAAAGGACAGGGACAGCAGTTGTTTTGAAGAGGAAGAGAAAAGAAGCCAACAGGCGCAGATAGTGTTGATTTCTTAATCACCCGCATGAATGTTTTAGCTCTGCATGCAGAAAAGTGAGCAACTAAAAAGAAGTCGCTACAAACAAGGAGCAACCTGAAAGCTCTTATCTAAACTTTCAGACCTCTACAGACATGACGGACGTGGGGGTTGCAGGTCACTCAAGCAACTGTACTCAGCGGTGCTTGTTTACACCAGGAGTTCTGCTCATGACAGCGTTCTTCATCTCAATGCAATTGATAGTTGATAGTTTATGAAAACAAAAACTTAGTTAGATGTTTATTACTGCTTTAGAATCACGTCTAGACTTATTTTGCATTCTGCACTCTTGCACTGACGTGCGCACTTACATATAAATCATGTTAACTGCCTCGTTTGCGACGCACACGCACACTGCATCTTCATGCACGTTCTACCGCATGCATGGCGGCGACACTCACCCTAGGCAATATTTTTATGCTTCAAATGCAAAACCCAAGAACATAAGAACATTACTTTACATAAGTAGTCGTTGTTGACAACATATAAAGCATCAATGTTCCCCATAGTGTGTAGAAACTGTCATATCAACCGGCAGATCACAGGGATGTGGTTATATTTTCAAAGGACAATATTAAATCAGCAGCTGTCACAAACCTTCTCCATCATCAGTTTTATGAACTACATAAGACCGTATAAATACCCTCAATGGGCCACATGAATTCACATTAACCATGTGGCTCCTTAGTCTCCAGTTGTATTTTAATCTGAAACAGGATATTTTTTCAGCGATGCTACATCAGCTGTTTCTCTTCTCCTGCAGAGGATGGAGAGAACACATACATGGCACCACACAGCAGTGCCTCATGGTCACAGTCTCCTCAGCCTAGGGATCTCGTTTGAAACCTCAACTCCTGCCGGGTGTGTGTGAGAAGCTCTGAGAAGGATGGCGTCAAGGTCATCTAAGGGCGAAGAGTGAAAAACAACAACAGTGTCTCGTTCTGATGGTACTAGTTGCTCACATCATGATGACGCCTCGGATCGTACCTGTAACATAACAACACACTATCTCTCCGCACACCTGGAGGACACCAGCAGCCTGACAGAACTTGGCACACAGGTGATCTACTGGATCTCACGGACCACAATAATGTGATTATAATAATGATAATAATAATAATGGATGACCACAGGAAGTGGCTTTACTTAACCTGACGACACCGTTCATGTGTAAAGTGATGGAAACCTGGAGTCGTGGATTTTTTCGAGAGGGATAAAAGGGGGGAAGTGAGACTACCTGGTAGCTAACGATGCTCTCCGGGTCGTTGACGGGCATCTTCAGGCTCTTTGGCGGAAAAAAAAGAAAGAAAAAAAAGGCTCTGGTCCAGCCTTCTGTCGCTGTCCGCCTCAACAGAGAGGTGTCGGGTGTGTTTCTGAGGACATGTTCACGGCACTTTTGCGGGATTTATGGTTGCGGTTGTGTGTGTGTGTGTGTGTGTGTGTGTGTGTGTGTGTGTGTGTGTGTGTGTGTGTGTGTGTGTGTGTGTGTGTGTGTGTGTGTGGTGATGGAGCTCCAGCTCCCGCCCTCCTGTGTCCCGACCGTCGAAGAAAGATGCAGAGAAGCGCCGTCGCTCCTCAGCCAATCAGCGCGCAGAGCAGCCGACACGAGGAGGATGACGACTTCAGAGATGACACTTGTGACGTGGAATTATTATTTATTATGTTTGTTGTGATGCTCCTGGTTATTGCGAAGAAAATACTTCATAGTCATAATAATCACATGTCGAGTGCATTTTTTTTTTATCATGCATAATAACTATTAAATGTAAAAACACTGAAATAATACGCATTATATTCAAATTATGACAATGTTTATCATCGAATATTCAAACTTTCTTTTATCCATAAGTTTAGACTTAATTTCTTCAACCTCTTCGAACCACTAGTCAATATATATATACAGTAGTATTCACATTGATGAGTTTGCTTTACTGCACGGTTCAGTCAATTTCTTCATTCATCAATTATTATCACTAACAAATAAATCTTCTTTGAATTAAATGGTCAATTATCAGGATATTAACCGATCATTTCCGAGGCAGATTTTGAAAATGGGCGGGTGTGGAGTGATGCGTGATTTTGTAAATTAATTTGAATTAAAATGACGCATACTTAGTTTCATGAATGCTTTATTAACACACGAACAAAAATACCATTATTTTATTATTAATAAATCACATTTTGTTTTTACAATGCTGCCAATAAAAGTTTCTGATTCTCATTCAGGTGCAAACGCAAGCTTAAAATGTGTCGCCATCTAGTGGATATTTTAAATTATTACACTTTATAAACAAATATTAAAATAATTGAAAATTACATGATCTGGAAAAAAAGAGTTCCTTCATATTTATCGTTATGTGGGCGGATATGAGGGATTTCGGAGAAGCTTTGCTCTTACAACCGTCTCTGTGGTCTCGTGTTGTTATAGCAACTTGAAACAATCTGCAGAGGCATACGCCGTTGCCACGGTAACCGTCCACGGGAGAGAGAAGGTAGCAGGACTCGGGTTAGTCAAGGTCAGTCAACGTTCACGTATTTAAACGCTTTACGACATTGTGTCTCAGGGTTACAAGAATAGTCACTGGAATCCTGCGTCATTTTAGATCTAAAGAACATCTTAAGATACAAACATGAGCCTCACTTACTGACATCAGCTCTAAACGAGTAACAAATGTTTGACCAATAATGGGTCTTGATTCTTATATTATTCTGGCCTTGAACTCTCGTTATTATTGAATGCTAATGTAGATTAAAAGTGCGGTCTGGGGTCCAAATGCATGTGATTTTCATGGGGTTATAATAAAACAAAGAACCTGATGCTGTAGAATTGTTCCAGATCAAAACGTTACAACTTTGCAGTTTACAATTTCCATTTTCTTTTTATTGATTTATTATTGTGTCTAAACAAGAAGGATCTGTCTCACCTGCAGTTAATACAAAACTCTGCAGAGAAAATTTCTGGGACTCTGTGTTTCTTATGTGTATTTGCCTTTTAATGTAAATATTTTAACTGTTTATTGTTTTTGATTGTTAAAGCGCTTTGGGACCCTGGTCTAGGAAGGCACTTTACAAATAACCTTTACTTTACTATTTATCGTATATATATTTATTTCCATAGTTATATATCTAAAAAAACATACATCATCTAGATAGATTTTACATTTTAGCTAACTTTTATATCAGCCGTATTACACATGATGAGATTGTTTCCCGACCATATTTTTTGATTGTTCCGTCTGTGTTTTGGCTTCATGTTTCAATGTGTAACGTGGTAACTAAAGGGAAGGAACTTGTTCACCTCGTAGTTGGATGGTGTTTGGATTAGAATAACAGAGAAGTAAGTAAGTAATGTTTATTTGTACAGCGCTTTTCCAGACCAGGGTCACAAAGCACTTAAACAATCAAAACAATATTCAATAAAGTATATACTTTAAAGGTCAAGCTAAAACTGATAACACAACAGGAGTTCCAGAAAATCAAGGAAAAACCTGAACAAATAAAAGTATCTTAAGATGTTTCTTGAAGGAGTCAATAGATCATCAAACACAGAGGGAGAGGAAGATCGTTCCAAAGCTTAGGAGCAACAGCCTGGAATGATTTCTCTAAAATAACATATATCATTTTCTTACGCTTTTGTAACCAGAAAGAAAAGTGTCGACTCATCTACGATGCCAGGTAAGTGTGAAAAGTGACTTTGAAAATGTGATTTTGGTTGATGATCAACAACATTTCAAAATACAGCAATAGATCCAGTCAAGGAAGGGTTCGGAGTCGGTCCACCAAGACGTGCCTCCACCAAGCCTGACAAGCTGAAAACGGCCAAAGCTCTGGTGGATAAGGCAGTGAAGGTGACTTCCCCTTTTCTCTCTCCTCTTCATCACCATCAACAGCTTTTTAAACGTGTATCTCCGTCCAGAAGAGGAACGTGTTTTCAGTGAAGGGTCCGTATCCTGTGGTCCGAGCAGGTCTGCGGGCCCGGGGTTGGGTGGAGCGTCTCCTGCCTCACTCGGGACAAAGAACTCGTCCTTCACATGGCGACAGGCAGCAGGAGAACCATGATGTCAGTGACCCAGTCACAGAAGCGCCGCATGAGGGCGAGAACGTTCAGAACGACGACATGATTAAACTAATGGTGAGAGAAGGTAACCATGAAACAATCTCATCATCCTGTGTATTAAACAGACATATATCTTTTTCGTACAGTCTCGTCTGGTCCGTAACGAAAGAACCTACTTCTACTGGACGACCCGTCAGGACTTCATGGAGCAGCGTTCTTTGAAGAGCGACCAGATGACCAATCACTTTGCAAACAGCGGCACATTCACCACAAAGGTCAGGTTTTTAATGGAAATAAGTGGGTCGGACTCACCACGGTTTCTGTTCCGCTCTTCCAGGTGGGCCTCTGTGTAAACCTGAGGAACCTCCAGTGGTTTGACACGGTGGATCCAGACACTTTCTTCCCGAGATGCTACAGGCTCGGCGCCACGAATGAGAGGCATGAGTTCATAGGTTTGTCCAACACTTCCATGAGTGTATTTTATTTAAAACATGTATTTATCATTTCCTTGCGTCCAAACAGAGGACTTCAGGAGGACGGCGTGCACCAGCCTGTTGACATACGTGGTGGAAACCTGTAAAAGGATTAAACCAGAGGTCAAAGTTGAACATAAGAAACAGACTTCTCGAGGTGAGGTTCTTTATATTTACATATATAAATGACTGCTGGTAGCTAAGGAGCATCAATAAACACAATTATAAAAACATTTTTTTGGGGATTTCAACCATGTACCATTTTAATTCAACTACAGTAAGTAAGTAAGTAATTTGTATTTATATAGCGCTTTTCCAGACCAGGGTCACAAAGCGCTTAAACAATCAAAACAATACTCAAAAAAGTATATACTTTAAAGGTCAAGATAAAACTGATAACACAACAGGAGTTTCAGAAAATCAAGGAAAATCCTGCACAAATAAGAATGTCTTAAGATGTTTCTTGAAGGAGTCAGTAGATCATCAAACACAGAGGGAGAGGAACCATCAGTAGATTCTGATCCACAGACCTCAGAGCCCGAGCTGGGGTGTAAGGCTGGATCAGATCACTGATGTAAGGAGGAGTCTGACCATGAATAGATCTGAAAGTAAGAACCAGAATTTTAAAGTTGATCCTGAAAGAAACTGGAAGCCAGTGAAGAGTTTTAAGGATCAGAGAAATGTGAGTTATTCTACTAGAGCAGGTCAATAAAATAAAATAGAATGACATTCACTTCAGGTGACTCCCTTCTGTTCATTTTTGCCAAACTAAATTCAAAGTTTCCTCTAAATGCAGAGGTGGTGGGCCTGGAGATGATCCACTTAGCTCTGGACGTGTGCAAGGACTTCCTGGACATCTTGGAACACAGGGATATCGATCACAGCACGGAAAGAACTTCAGCGATGGAAGAGCAGCTGTGGACCAACTTTCTCCACAAATACTACAAGATTGTACAGTGAGTTTTTTTGATGAGATGTCAAAATTCACAACGGAATGAGTTGTTTGGGTTAATTTCGAAAAAAGAAAAAATCTGAAAGTCAAATACATTTTGTCTTTTTTAATCTTAAGGTAGCCAGCTGTCAGAGGTTTGTTGTATTCTCTACATAAGTAGATGAAATGTACTTCTGTAGAGAATTCTGACCCGCTCTAGTAGAAGAACTCACATTTCTCCGATCCTTAAAACTCTTCACTGGCTTCCAGTTTCTTTCAGGATCAACTTTAAAATTCTGGTTATAATTTTCAGATCTATTCATGGTCAGACTCCTCCTTACATCAGTGATCTGATCCAGCCTTACACCCCAGCTCGGGCTCTGAGGTCTGTGGATCAGAATCTACTGATGGTTCCTGAACACGGTTCAGGACCAGAGGAGAGAAATCCTTCCAGACTGTTGCTCCTAAGCTTTGGAACGATCTTCCTCTCTCTCTGTGTTTGATGATCTACTGACTCTTTCAAGAAACATCTTAAGACATTATTTGTTCAGGCTTTTCCTTGATTTTCTGGAACTCCTTGTATTATCAGTTGTATCTTGATCTTTAAAGTATATACTTTATTGATTGTTTAAGCGCTTTGTGACCCTGGTCTGGAAAAGCGCTATATAAATAAAAATTAATTACTTTCTGTTTTTGAACATTTTACATACATTTTAAGGTAAGACCAGGTTAGAAATAAAGAAAAATATTATAATTATTATTTATTTATAATTTTCTCATCAAGATAGTTTTTCTTGTGTAAATGTACAATACTTCACAATACTAATACGTTTTAAATGTGACTTGATCTACTAACACAAATCAATGTTTTTTATATAGACCTTAAGAAAAAAATCTCTAATAAATCCTACTACAATGATGGGACCAGGACGTCTGAGAAACCTCTTGTCTTCAGTAAAGGTGCATCGATTCAGGGAAGCCTTCCATTGGTGGCTCGCTGTCAGTCCATGCTGGACCGACTGCAGGAAGTCTCTCCTCAACTGGACACGGACGGAGTGAACAACATCTGGATCATCAAGCCAGGAGCGCTTTCAAGGGGAAGAGGTGGGTTTTTAAAGGTTTTTTTTTTATATATAAACATCTTTCTACTAATCGTTCACTCAAAGGTATCATGTGCATGAATCACCTGGACGAGATTCTATCGCTGGTGGACAGCGACAGATCTCTGGCCAAAGAGAGTAAGTGGGTGGTCCAGAAATATATCGAGCGACCTTTTTTAATCAACGACACCAAGTTTGACATCCGCCAGTGGTTCCTGGTCACCGACTGGAACCCTCTGACGGTCTGGTTCTACAGGGAGTGCTACGTGCGCTTCTCCACGCAGCCGTACTCGACAAGAACCCTGGACAGGTGAGACCAGTGACCAACATTAATGCACCTTAGTGGTCTTTGTCTACACTGATAATGATCCAGTCTGTGGTGGCCAGTGTTTCATCCACCCATCCATCCATCCATCCATCCATCCATCCATCCATCCATCCATCCATCCATCCATCCATCCATCCATCCATCCATCCATCCATCCATCCATCCATCCATCCATCCATCCATCCATCCATCCACCCATCCATCCATCCATCATCCACCCGCCCACCCACCCACCCATCCATCCATCCATCCATCCATCCATCCATCCATCCATCCACCCATCCATCCATCCATCATCCACCCGCCCACCCGCCCACCCACCCACCCACCCATCCATCCATCCGTCCATCCATCATCCATCATCCATCATCCATCATCCATCATCCATCATCCATCATCCATCCATCCATCATCCACCCACCCACCCATCCACCCACCCATCCACCCACCCACCCATCCATCCATCCGTCCATCCATCATCCATCATCCATCCATCCATCATCCATCATCCATCAACCATTATCCATTATCCATTATCCATTATCCATCATCCATCATCCATCATCCATCCATCCATCCATCCATCATCCATCATCCATCATCCATCATCCATCAACCATTATCCATTATCCATTATCCATCATCCATCATCCATCCATCCATCCATCCATCCATCCATCATCCATCATCCATCATCCATCATCCATCATCCATCATCCATCCATCCATCCATCATCCATCATCCATCATCCATCGATCCATCATCCATCATCCATCATCCGTCATCCATCATCCATCATCCATTATCCATTATCCATCATCCATCATCCATCATCCATCCATCCATCCATCCATCCATCCATCCATCATCCATCCATCCATCATCCATCATCCATCATCCATCATCCATCATCCATCATCCATCATCCATCATCCATCCATCCATCATCCATCATCCATCATCCATCATCCATCATCCATCATCCATCATCCATCATCCATCATCCATCATCCGTCATCCATTATCCATCATCCATCCATCATCCATCATCCATCATCCGTCATCAATCCATCATCATCCATCCATCATCATCCATCCATCCATCATCCATCTATCCATCATCCATCATCCATCATCCATCATCCATCATCCATCATCCATCATCCATCATCCATCATCCATCATCCATCATCCATTCAATTGATACCTGTTGACACACATTTGGTATTGAATCATGACGTCGTTGTTCAGCTCCGTCCACCTGTGCAACAACTCCATCCAGAAGCACTTCCCGACGTCATCCGAACGCCATCAGGGTCTGCCGAAGGACAACATGTGGTCCTGTTCTCAGTTCAGGGCCTACCTGCAGCAGCAGGGTCGAGGGGCGGAGTGGGACTCTGTGGTGATTCCAAACATGCAGAAATCTGTTGTCAACGTTCTGCAGACAGCCCAGGATCTGGTGGAGCCACGAAAAGCCAGTTTTGAGCTCTACGGAGCCGATTTTATCCTCGGCAGCGATCTGAGGCCTTGGCTGTTGGAGATCAACTCCAGTCCAACGATGGCCTGTTCCACGGCTGTGACAGCCCGACTCTGCCCTGCTGTGCAGCTGGACACCCTCAGAGTGGTTCTGGACAGAAGGACTGATCCAAGTGCCAACACTGGGAACTTTCAGCTCATCTACAGGCAGGTAAGAGTTTTGTTGATGTGTATTATTGAACCATATATACTTGGGAGGGTTTCTATTATTATGAGATTGTAATTTTTCATCTTCTTCTCATTCCGTGAAGCCTGAAATCAAAGTTCCACAGTACTTAGGAATAAACCTGCAGGTGGAAGGAGCCCCCATCGGACGGCGCAGATGGTTTCTTCCGGGACAAAAGTTTCTGTTGAACTCTCTCCATGAGGCGGCGACAGAGGAAACAAAGACAAAGAAAACATTGAGGCGAGAAGAGCAGAGCTCTGCAGGGGAGAAGAGGTTAGAGATAGCCGCTCAAAAAAGAGATCAACACTGCAGGTCTGGGATCAGTAACAACTGCTACACTCCCAGGTTCAGTCGGAGTCTGGGACCGGAACTCCCTCTGGTTGTTAACGTTGAACCTCAGAGCAAAGAGCGATGTTCGGGTGTAAAAGTAACAACTCTGGTCCCACGCAGTTTATCTCTGTCACTCATTCGTCCTCAAGACACGAAGATGCAGAACAAGCCGAGACACGAGACGCACACGGATCCTCAGGACAGGATTCCAACTGCAGAGTCATCTCAGTGTCTTCTTCCTCCTCTGAAACATGGTACCCGGTGACCCAGCTGACTCACCAGAGGCCCAGTGAGGGGGACTGAAGAGACTTTCTATGGTGACTGATCATTTGATTTATCACTTTTAATATAATGTACTTCAGCCAGACCTGCTAATCAATGTATTGCAGTGAACTCACAGCTCAACACCCATCAATAATCCTGTACTTAAACCCATTTAACTTTTGCAAAAACCTAAGCACGTAGTTCTTTATTTTAACTTTTTGTTCTGATAAAAAATAAAAGTTAATATTGCAATCACAGACTCAAGGAATCCTTGTGAGACGACCCGTTAACCTACTTGCGCGAGCACATACAGAACTCTGAGAATGGTGGATGGTGATGATTCATCATCAGTACTGTTCCTCTGGGTCATGGGATCAAACCCATGCCCAATAAGTGAGTTTCCATGATGTGAGCACCGCCCCTGTCCATACCAGCCACATGTCCTCCTATTGAGGGCCCAGCCTAGAAGGGTGAACAACATAAACATCTATATACACAGACGCCACATCGACTGCTGCCGCCCACTGGAGCGGTGTGTAAACAGGGCGGCCATCTTGGTACAGTGCCACTTGCTCCTACAGTGCATTACGTCTATAGAGGAATAATGTGTTTACACTATAATAGTGATCATAATTCACTCATTTGTCAAGCTTTCTTCACAGGTTTTGTTTTTCAAACCTCAGACCAGATAGACAAACATTATTAGAAGGAATATTTTACTATAAAATGTTTAAAAAAACATTTTGAAGTGAAATGAAACAAATATGAAAGGTATGCTGAGGATAATAACACAATATTACATAATGTTTTAAAATGAAATATTCTATTGAGAAAACGTTGGAGAAAATTATGATTAGAATCACTGCAATGTAACAAAAAGTGCAGTGTACAAATGACAGTTGACGATACTACCTCAGAAATAGATTTTTAAATATAACCCTGTTAGAAATGAAACTAATTTGACAGAAGTTACTTCTGATGCAACTGGACTTGGGACAATAGATTTACAAAAACTATTTATTACAAAAGAGCTCAACATTAGTCAAAAGATTAAACTAGATAACACAAATTCCCAGATTGCATGTCACGGATTTAATAATAACTCATTACAACCCTTAATGATCCAGCGAGAACCGAGCAATTTCTTTGTTATTGGTTATTGTAGCCATACGTACAGAAAGCGTTGGATCTTTCCCTTGAATACTCAGATGTATTAGTTCAAAAATCTGCTACTTCTCAATACCAAGCCAAGGGTCTGAACACTAATGGTCATCTGATATTTCAGTGATTTATATTTTTTTAAATAAAAATCTTAATCTGAATACTTTCCGAACACACTGTACGTGTGACGTATATGGAAGACGCAATGTTTTGACCCAACAGCGGATGGCGCTAAAGACCACGTGTTGTAACTTCAAATAGAAAAACGGGAATTTATCAAAAATCAAATAGTTAATTCATACAAGAAAAATCCTTATACTGTTAGATTAAAATTATTATACACTATATACATATACGCCATACTTAAATTAATGCTAAAAGATAATCAAAATATAAAGTATAAACTACTCGCTTGATCTAAGAGCTTAAACGTTTGAATACACATTCACAATCAACATTTCACTTAGACTGACACACTGTCTCAAGACAAGCTTGAAATAGAATTATAGATACGACACCGGTTATTTAAAACATCTGTTTATCATCCATCCAATTCATCCAATCACACAATAAATCGTAGATCAAAGAACGAAGCAAGACAAATCCGGGAAAGGGGGTCTTCTCTACGGGGGATCGGGACCAGTAGCGGTTTTAGGTACGGGCGAATGGGGCAGCCGCCCGGGGCGGCATTTTTCATGACATACGGGGGGCGGCACGAGCGCTTGATAACAAAAATTAAAATGCGCCTCTGCAACATGGTTTCGTATGAGGAGCAGAAGGGCAAAAGCTCGCTTGCGCGTGCGCATTCGTTTTATGTGTTCGCGTGCGCATTCGTTTTATGTGTGCGCGTGCGCATTCGTTTTATGTGTGCACATTCGTTTTATAGTAGTTATGCGTTTGTGTGCTTGTCACTGGTGTGCGCATGTGTCAGTGTGTGTCTGCGCAGTAGCGGTTTTAGGTACGGGCGAACGGGGCAGCAGCCGATAACAAAAATTAAAATGCGCCTCTGCAACACGGTTTTAGGCGATCTGGCGCCCCCTGCAGCAGCTGCTCGCTGACAAGGTGCAGCTGTGAGTGAGAGAAGAAAGGAGGGGGGGGCGCGGGGGACACTTCACCTCAGAGAGAGACAGCGACTGTGTCAGATGAAAAAGGCTTAAATTTGAATGGCAGTTCAAGCACTGTACCTCTGCATGGCCACCATTTTCAGGAAGCATCACTGTTTGTCTCCCCATTCCTGAAAAAGCTCAAGCTCCTCTGTTGGAAAAGGTGTGTGTGAAGTGTTTTTTGGTAGGAGAAATAAAATTGAAAGGGGTTTCCTTATTATTAATTTTTATCTGATGCTTGGTGGCAGTCAAACACCTTCTTTTGCCCCTGTTGGCACCGGATCTGAAATATCCAGGAAACGATCTATGAAAAGAAAAGAAAAGAAGATAAGTGACAAAAAATGTGCGCATTAAACTTTAAACTAGAGAGTTTGTTTACCCACAACAAGATTGTCCGACAGTCATTCATCATATTGTCTTGAAAATACATGTGTGGCATATCTTACAAACCTTGCCATTTCTTGGGGCACTGTTACATTTCTGGGGGCCGGGCACTCCGTCTCTGGGGGCCTTACAGAGCTAGAAGCTAAAGTGCCCAGAAGACAGGACACCAGGTTTCTGGCAGCTGTCTCAACTGCACCTTGACCCTAAATAAATTCAGAATGTAACATTTAAACTTCCTGAAATACAGGCTAGTATCCAACATTCAACTCAATAGAACTTCATAACAGAATAATAACAAATGAGATGAAAGACAATGTGTCAAATGCAATCATTAGACCTTGTTTTTGTTAAGCTTCTACTAAATAAATGTTTTGTTATAATGGTGTGAAAATTAATTGTATTATCCTCGAAGTTCGGTGCCAAGTGCTGGGTTCGCTACGTTAGCTGTTGTGATTGGCTGCTCCGTCAACAATTCTGAGATCTTTTGTACGTCGAGCAAGTGCATTTTAGTAAGTTAGTAATAGTTATTTGTAGGAGCGAAAAGTCTAATTTCAAATAAGCTAGTGTTAGCAACATACGTTATTGGCTAGCCACTGGTTAGCGTGGTAAATATAGTACTTAAATGGCAGGGATTATGATGGGTTATTAAGTCTTGACGCAGCATAAAGTGAACTGTTTAATGTTCAGAAACACTTGAATGCAACACTTTTCCCGGCACCTCGTTGCCGTTGGTAACCAAACAGCCAATCAGAAACAAGCTTTCTCCGGTCTCTGTGATTGGTCGACTCATTGGCACAAAAGAAACGCTGTTTAGAAGTTGAGCGATCGCAAAAAGGTCGCCCGGGGAGTAATTCAGTGTAGAACCGCCACTGATCGGGACACAGGGAACTTAAAAGAACAATTTGGCCGGAAAGGACAACCCCCTGGGCGGGAAATTTTTCTTAAATATAGCGATGTTTATACAGATCGGGACCTTTTCTGCCCGAGGCTATTGACCTGTACAGTCGCCGGGAGAAAGTTTGGCCGATCGATCGTAAAGCTTGTATTTGTTTGACCTGAAGCGGCAAATAAACGACCTGTGACACGCTTTAAATTGACCATCTTTCTCCACGAAGCGAAGTATTAAGAACCGGAACGCGAAGTGACGGCATGCTGGAGCGGCCTAATAACGGGTGATCACTATGTGGCTTTGTATGCAGCTTCAAGCATGTACGTCACTTCCCTGATTTTCGGGGACCCGAGTTTGTCTTATGTGTCTTGACCTTTTAAAAGATTTATATTTTAACTGTGTATTGTTTTTGATTGTTCAAGCGCTTTGTGACCCTGGTCTGGAAAGGCACTTTACAAACAACCTTGACTTACACTTGGGACGAGCTGTAATAAAAAAAAATTAAAAAAAATGGATGGGCCTAATACAGAGCCGTGATCCCGCCACATCGCAAGCACCAGGTGCTTCTGTCGCCGGACTGAAGCTGACGTCACGAATGCAAAGAATCAACAGGACCCAGATCTCCAACGAGCAGCAGAAAATAAGGCGGTTTTCTTTCCTGAATACATCGTTTGTGTGTAAAATCTCGTATGATTTAATTGGAGACTGCATTGTGTTTGAAGGCCGGAGTTGTGCGTTGTGTAAGCTCCTTGTGATGTAAACAGAACTTCTAAGGCCATTTTCCACGGGAAAAAAAATACTTTATTAATACACTTGTAACATGTATATCAACAATTATAGACAAAAATATGTACAACAAACATCTTTCATGTAGGTCCCAAAATATAAAATCTTAAGTACCTCTTTCTATAGAAAACTAATCTTCTCTGGTAAAACAGATTACATTCACGTCTTTTCTCCTCCTCCGCTCCTCCGACCCCAGGACTTCGTACGCAGCACAGAGATTACGCATCAGCTTTTCACAAGTAAAAGGCAACAGCAAGAACAAACACCAGGTTTGACTTGAGCGGAAATAGATGTGGATTATGCAGAACCAAGTCCAGCACAGTGCTACAGTATGTACACAGTTTTGAGTACACGACGGTGTACGGCCCACACTCTGCTCAATCCCGTCTCCACACGGAGGGCCACGAGAGTATCAAAAATAGAAATGTACAAGAGGTTCTATGAACATTAATTACAGTAAATCCATCTCAGGGCGCCTGCGTTACAAAGAACGGGAACATCTCATTCAGTATGGTCATACGGTGGCCCAGTCCTTCGTGGACTCGCGGGTGTACCAGCGCCTTTACAAGACAGCCTTAACTTTTGTCATAGTGTCCAGTTCAAAAGGTCAGAGTGAAGGTGAATGAGCTTCAATGACGTAGGCAACGAACTTTGGGTGAAATAAATCACTATCATTTTGGTGCAACGACTTCGATAGAAGTGACGCGGGTGTCATCAGCATTTCTACTTATGATCATGTCTTTCTTTACATTCCACCACAGGTGTGTGTTCAGGTGCGTGTGCTTGGCCAGGTCCAATGAGTGTTCAACATTCAACCAGAATTGTGCCCCCCCTCCTCCTCCTCCTCCTCCTCCTGTGGTTTGAATCCACTTGATCTGGGTTCCCGTTTGGAGGAGTGACGTTAGGATGAACTCAAGGAATTGATAAGTCTACTGCTCCTCCCAACGCCCTCAGTCTTTGGTTTCCTGGTTAAGGGGCGGCACCTGCTTCAGTGCCTGAAGAAGGGCGGGGGAGTCCATCGGGGTCAGGGACATGGCCGGGGCCGGAGAGCCCCCTCTGGGAGACGACACGAGCTGAGGTGGTGGCGGTCTTTCGTTGGGTAGAGCTGGAGTGGAGCCGCCCATCCCGGGGTAGAGCATGGGCATGGCACCGGGGTACCAGCACTTCTCGAGCATGGGCAGGTAGGCCGCGGCAGAAGGCGGGATGAGGTAGAACGGCATGCAGAGGGGGTGCGAGGCGGGCGCGGGGTTGGGGGACGCGCTCATGTAGCTATCGTAGCCGCTGGACGACGACGACGACGACGACTCTCCGCCCGAGAGGACCTCGTCTTCCGAAGACTCCACGCGCGACCGTTTGTGTCGCGGCAAGCCGTCCTCCCGCTTGAGACGAGAACCCTGCCTCTCGTCCAGCGGGTGCTTCAGCGGGTTCTCCTGACCGTAGTAGGTCGGGCGTCCCTGCGACGCTCCGGTCTCGTTCTTTTCCGACTCGCCGCCGTAGCCGCTGTCCGTGTCGGTGTCGCTGCCGCTCTGCTCGCCGCTCTGCGGGGCGTAGGCTCTTTGGATGACGGGGACACAGTTCCTCCTGTAGCCGTCGCTGGGTTTGGGAGGCGGGTTGCTCGGCGCCTCCTTCTGGGCCGGGTGCTGCTGCTGCTGCTGCTGGTAGGAAGTAATCTCTTTCGGCTGAGGGCTGGGCGGAGTTTGAGGTCGGACCGGGTTCTGCAGCACCTCCGCCGCCAGCTTGTGCAGGTGGTTGACCACGCGGGCCGGCGTGAAATCGCTCTCGGTCGCGTTGCTCGCCAGGTACTGGAGGATCTCCTTGGCGCACATGTGGAAGCCGGATCGGAAGGTCTCCTCCGACTTCTCTTTACTGATGGACGGAGGCTGCTCTGTGGACGCACAAACACCAGAGTTCAGACACAGGTTGCGTAATAATAATCTTGTCACGGGACTATAAATAACCCGATGACCCACCTATTGGCATGCCGTTCTGCAGGGCGATGATCTTCTGCTGCTGCTGCTCCAGAAGAGTGCCGAGAGCCTTCACATGCTTCAGCGTGAGCTCGAGAACCACTGCCTTCTCCAGGTGACCGAGAGTCTGCAGGACACACGACACAATGTTCAAGATGTGAAGTCACACGTATGCAAAAGACATTATAATCTGTGTAGAGTTTGAGACAATTCAAGGGACAGTTTTAACTTTCTCTAAGGTAAGGTAAGGTAAGGTTAGGTTAGGTAGAACTTTATTGATCCCTCAGGAGGTCTCCTTCGGGAAATTGTTTTTTTTCCAATAGCCACAGCAAATACAGCAATCTTTCACAAATAAATAAATAAAATAAAATAAGAACAAGAACAAAGAGAAATAAAGAGAAAGAACAAGTTGATACGATCTAAGTCGTAGATAAATCTAAATCTAAGAAACGTAAAAAGAGGTTCTAAGAAACGTTAAAAGAGGTTCTGTGACACAGAGAGCTCATTGTCTCAACACACCCTTCATCAGATTAGTCATTGCTCCCGCAAGAAAAACCACCGACCAGTGTAATAGCACACAGTGGCCACTAGGGGACGCGAGAGGTCTCTTTAAACGCTTTTCCGCTGAACTCACCGTGAGTTTGAGGTGTTCTGGCAGCAGATCCTTCAGTTGTGCGATGCACTCGTTTATCCGGTCACGTCTTTTCTTCTCGATCAACCGGTGAGGCAGCTTGTAGGTCTCCTGCAGGGGAAAGTACACGGGTCAACATCCGGGGATCAGAAGGAGCTCAGAAATAGGAGAGTCGAAGGCTGTTATGTCACAGTGGAATTGGGTCACCCCATTTACGGGTCTGTGAGACACCTTCTGGCAACAGTTGACGACGTACCTTGCTCTCCTCGCTCCTCTTCATCCCTCGCCTGGGTTTATACACGTACATTGGGAAATCCATCCTAATAAAACAAAAGAAAATAAAACGTAAGATTTAAGACGTCACTCAGGATAGATGAGGGAACGTACCCTTGCAGGTCTGACAGGTCCGCCTGGTGTTTGGGAAGAGGAGGTGCCTCCATTTCTTCAGTGTTTTCCCCCAAAAATAAACTGTCGGTCAGACTCGCATTTATTTGTGGAAAAGTTGCAGGAGATTCTAAAAAAAAAAATCCTTGCAAGAAATCCCGCAAAAAAAAGTATATTTTGAGATTTAAAAAAAAAAAAAAAGAAAGTCGTCTGTCGGTGGATGTAAGTCGCGGTCCCGCCGTCTGAGGATCTTGGGGGGGAAGGACGGAGCGACAGATAAGAACAAAACCCTCTGGACTCTCCGCTCGGTCTGACCCGCTCTGTCACATGAGGCTCACGTGTTAAGAGGCGCTGTATTCTGGGCGCAGGCTCCGCCCCCCTGGACGCGGATCAGGACTGTGATTGGCACGACGGGGGTTGACGTCAGCGAGTGGGCGGAGCCACGCGGATCCCGTGTACCTCCATGCTGGAACAACAAGGGAAGTGTCTACGCCCCAGTAAACAAGCTCCACTGAGAATTGTATCGAGTTTTTGTTTATCCAGTAGCAAATAAAAATTAAATAAAAATGACTATTAATAGATGATCTACAAAAGTGGTTAATAGGAGATTTTTCTTTTTAAACCTAGAAATAAATGGCAGTGTTAAGTCTACACGTGGGCTTGTGCGTGAACCTGAGTGTTTTTGTTGTTGTCATGATGTCACGTTTACCTCCTCATGCACCTGCAGGGAACACCTTTGTAGGAGTCTTTTAAGAACACACCGTCCTCAGTGTGCAGCCAGTCGATGGACAGGGTTTTTAAAATGGTTGTTGAATTCCAAAGATAATGAAACTACTCAGAAGAATGTGAGGAGAACTGTGAAGAACATTAATAAATAAACAAAGATGAAACGGGTAAACAAAAAAGAAAATGCTTAGAATAAAGTGACATTCCATGTGAAAGTGTGTGTTGATCTTTTATTATTAAAACATCAATTGAAAATAACCTTTTTCTCCCCACACACATTATTTTGTGTACAAAGATAACAATCACTCAAGTGTGACATATAAAAACACCAGTGCTCAATATCATAATCCAGTGCATGTACATCTTTAATTACTTTTTTGGTATTCTATCATTATTTTCGACGTTATCGACTCAACACTGTTGAGAAGAGTCAGCGACAGATTCAAGGAGGTCTGAGTCATCTGAGTGATCTCAATAGTTTCCTCGATAAGATTTACAATAAAAATACAAGTCATTTGTTAATTATTCTGAAAAAATCCCCCAAAACTATTTAAATACATGATGGTGTAAACAAACAAAGAAAATAAAATACTGTTTTTGCCGAGTGCCACAATTGCCGGCCGACGCAAAGATGTGTGAGACATTGAAATCTGTTTTTGTCCTGAATTTGATTCATAAAACACAAACCCTGTTGTGTCTTCAGAAGGGACTCTGGGTCCAGAGGCACTTGACGCTACACTCGTACACGGCTAACATTCTGAAGTCATGCTCTATGTTGTTATTGTGAAGTAAACAATCAAAGAATCTCATCCTTCGCCATGTGAGCTCGCGAGACTATCCGCAGACTTTCTTCAGAGGCACCTTCAGAGGACAGGAGTGGACCGGTTATCCTGGCTGCTGGGGGTTGATCATGTGAGGAGGGTGACCCAGGAGACCGAGCCTTTGTTTCTGCTTCCTCTGTTCGGTCATCTGCAAAAAAGGTCGTCAAAAAGTGATACACATGGACGATGATGTTCTCTTTGTCTAATTCAGAGTTCAAGACTTTGGTGACACTACGGGCGCTACCTCAAACCCAACATCAAGTCATCACCACAAAAGTAGGTCAATCTGCCGGAGGTGGGTCTTAGGTCAGTGTATAGTCAAAATGGAAGATGAATATTTGGGTAATACTTCACACATCGAGTAGGAGCCAATTAAACCAAATTTTCTACACAAAAATAACTCAAGTCACCTCTGGGACGTACAGTAAACGTAGCTTGGCAACTTCCCCAACCAAAAGGCTTGGACTTTGACTGATCATGTGTCAAAAATAAATCCACTTTATACCTTAATATTTACTCAACATCTTTTTTCAACAATGGTTTCTTAGACGTGCTCCCTCTGAATTAACTCATGGACGAGAATCTGGTCTTTGTTTGGATGGTCCTACTGTGGAAGTACGTTACAAAGATGCTAACATTAGATAGCAACATCTGCCTCCTCAAGGTTATCTCTAGATACTAGCCGAGTAGAGCGAGAGCGGCTGCATCTAGAACATCAGTAAGGGTTAATTGGAAAATTGAAATGAAGCTATAGAAACATCTAAGATTATCTATGGGGAACTGCAACTATGTTTGTCTGAACATATACAGCAAAACCAACATTTGACAGTAGCTAATAGTAGTTGGCGTCAACGTTAGCTAAACAAGGGAGCATTGTCCACCATGAAGACAAATCAAAGGTCAATTTGCAGACACAAAGAGGGTTTTGAGTCGTCTATAGTGTCGTAGCCCACCTGCTCCTTGAGCTCAGTCAGCTGACCAGACAGGTTGGCCACCAAATGCATGGTGGACTCCAGCTTCTCCTGCAGGTTCCGGATTTCGTTCTGTTCCCCTTCTGCGTCGCTACTTACAAGTGACATGGCTCGCATGCGAGGGAACCAGTCCAGGTTGTATTCCTGGACGGAGAGAGAGTTTGTTGTAAGTTCAGTCCTGAACACTCCTGGGACTGTTGAGGGTTTATTCCTTTATCAAACCAGTTCTTCTGAAAGAGTGATGAATCAGAAACAAAGCACTGAAATATGCATCGATCTCTGTCTAGTTAGTACAGCTTATGTCAGAACAGGAGCAATCATCTTTCATAATACCAACACACACAAAAATCTTCTGCTGCACTTCGAACAAACAAATGTGATTTGAGACACCGTCAGTGTGAGGAACTGAAACAATACATTTGTGGTTCAACATCATAAATGTTCTGGGGGTTCAAGCATAAAGTTCATAACAACAACTCGAGTAATCACTTTATGTAATAGTTGAATCATAATGAAGGGATGACAAGCCTTACAAACTGAGGTATTTGAAACTCTATTTAATATAATTTAATGATCATTTCCAAGACGGATGTGTTGCCGACTAGTCCGTTTCCAGATGTTCCTAAAAGAAAGTCTTTCCTCCCTTATCAACTGAATAATGGGCCTTTTCTTGTGTACGCTGAATTATTTCTTGTTTTGTGTAACATGTGTTGTGTGATTGGATTTTCAAGGGAAAAACAGCAGCAAAAACATAATTATTATCATTACGTTTCGTTATCATTAAGTGACGGCAGGTCAACTGACAAAAATTGATTCAAACCTTCCAACAATACCACTTCATTTCCAGGTAGAAGGAGAGATTTTACCATTTAACCCAAAATCCTCATCACACTCTGAAAGACTCGCGGACATCAGTTGATGTTTCAGAAACCTTCTGAACAATTCAAAGTGGAGTATGTTCATGCAGGAGGAGGTTTATCTTTCGTTCCCCCGTCTGTTTTTACCTTGATCATCTCGGCCACATAGCTCTCCGGCCCCGTGTACTCGGTGGAATCTTTGACCTTCACCAGGACCACGAAGAACAGATAATGCCACATGTTGTGCTCCTCCTTGATGTGACCCTCAAACGTCACCGTCTTGTTGTCAAACTTGTCGCGCTCCAGGCCTGAGAACACATTGCAGGTGGATTTTCAAAATGGACACCGTTTTTGATGGTGATTCCAACAGGTGTGCGCACAACAGATGAATGAAGACTCTGCAGGTCCTTCCGATGTTTGAGCGGAAATGAACGTGAATAAACGACTAATTCATGGCAGCAGGTTACACAACATCAGTAAATGACTCAACTTCCTCATTTCAGAGTTAGCAAGAGGAAGTTTATAAATAGGTTCAATATTTTATAATCATAATCTCATGGTTACGTGACATGAGAGCAATCTATTCCTGGAAATTTAAAAAAAGGTCATAACCAACTAACATCCCCTTTTAAAAATCAGTGAGGTCAATCTTAAACGACCATATCTAATCTTCATTACAAAGATTAAAAATATACGTTACAAGTGTTGGCACAAGGGTCCAGAAGGAGCCTCCATCTAACTTGGTTATTTCAGTTTTAAACCCGTCGTAATCTCTGTATTGTTATTGACATCCATCATCTCTGTTCCCTTAAGGAAGATTCATGTTCATGTGGTTGAATCCGGTGTTTAAGTTTAAGACATGTAAGTGAATAAGCTTTTTTTTTTCTGTTTCGTTTTGTAACCAAGAGCTCAACTGCAGCAATCATCAACTACTCCTGACTTTAGTGGAGTATTAATTACCTGTTCACCAATCTTCTGAATAAAAACATTTCTTCCTTAATAGACTTAAATACTGCAAATATTTTGTGAATGTCTATTCAGGTGAGGATTTAACAAAGAAAACAAGGACACGTATTGATCGACAGCTTATAAAACCCAGACAGAAGATTTAGAGGCGCCGTAAAATGTGAAGGTTGTTTCTTAACTCCGTATCCTGGTTTTCGCATTGCGCTCAAGGAAACCATAGAGACGGCAGCTTCCCCCCGTGGCTCGTGCTTATTTTACACCAGTGAGTCAGAGCTGGCGGCTGGACTGGTGACGTCATGCTGTTCTCGTTTCACACTAGCAACTGGCTGCGACTGCCTGACCCGATAGGAAAGGGAGCGTCCGTGTAATATGTTACAAAAAACATACGCTAGAAAGATCAGGTGCAGGCGAGTCAAGTGGTCGTCAATAAGCGAGCAGACAGAAGACTGGTGGTGTAGTAATAATGATATGTAAATATAATAAATATCTTTTTAATTTCTAATGCAATTCTCATCAATCAAGATCTCAAAGTGCTACAAAGTTAAAGAGTTTAAAAACAGGGTGGAGGAGACAAAACATACTAGTAATTGCTTATTTTAAAAGAGGAGGAACAAAAGAAAGTGTGGGAGAAGAGAACCAAGGGATAAAATACTGAGTCCAACCTAAATACATCTACCTCATGATAGCATCAAAATGACACTACACACATTTACTATTAAGAGTAGTAACTAACAAAATACAAGCTGATTTTATGAGGCGAAAAACTATTTAAGTCCAAAACAAAAAAATATACATGATATATACTGTATACGTGAACATTATCGGCATTTTAAATAAGTAAGTAAGTAATTTGTATTTATATAGTGCTTTTCCAGACCAGGGTCACAAAGCGCTTAAACAATCAAAACAATATTCAATAAAGTATATACTTTAAAGGTCAAGATAAAACTGATAACACAACAGGAGTTCCAGAAAATAAAGGAAAAGCCTGAACAAATAAAAACGTCTTAAGATGTTTCTTGAAGGAGTCGGTAGATCATCAAACACAGAGGGAGAGGAAGACACCAGTGAAACCAACAATTAATTAAAACATTAAAAAAGTAAAACAAAACCTTATCTGCAACATGTTGTACCACGTTATTTACATTATAAATTGAAGTGGATCAGGAACAATCGCAGTTTTATTTCGTCATCACTGATCGATGACTAATGAAAGAATCCCTCACCACAAATGAAGCAGGTGGTTTTGAGAACTTCCTCTTTCTTCTGCTTTTCACTCCTCAGGTCAGCGAAAGTGTCGATGATCACACCGAAGATCAGATTGAGGACAATGATGATGACCATGAAGAAGAAGAGCAGGTCGTAAATCACTCTGGCAGCGAACAACGGCTCCTGCAAACATACAATTGAAACCGTATTAAATTGTGATTTTTTTTTTTGTTGAATTATTGGCTTTCAAAGTCACAAGTTAAACTTAAATGAAAGTTTTTTGCAAGAGTACCAGGACATGAAAACCATGCCATGAAAACACGTTTGTTAAACTAGTAAAATGTTGGGTTTGCTTTGGAAGATGAGATGTAATTGGTCAGAAGTAGTGACCAATTACATCTCAGCTCAAGTCAGAAGTAGTGAGACACTCAATGTACCTCTTTGGATGGTCTACGGAGAACATCCCCTACACCTCCTCCACTCCTCAAACCATGACTAAGCACAGTGACGATGCACATCAGGAGGGAGTCACAGGTTCGCTCCATGTCCCTGTCCTCGCGGTCACCTCTGACATCTGCAGCTGAAGAGAAACCGTTGGGTTTTTTTTTCTTCTGTGCAACAGGAACATCCTGGTACACACCATCCGGCAGACTTCTGCTGCTACAGTTCTCCGTGGCGCCGGCCTGACATGTTCCAGTCGAGACAAACTCACCAGCCAAACTGTCTCCATTCTCTGGAAGATGTGGGCGGAAATGTAACAATTTAGAGCCTTCAAGGCTTTCTCCTCAAAACATTTGTGAAGCACTCTCACTCAAAGTGACGTTAGGGATCCGATCCACCTCCAGGATGAAGTCGTCTTTGAAGAATATATAACCAACGATGGAGAATAAATAAACTAAGATGAGGGCGAGCACAGCGGTCAGTACAATGGAGCGTCCATTACGAGTCACGCTCTTTATTACATTCAGCAACGTCTCTTCTCTGTAGACCAGGTCGAACAGCTGTAACAAAAATACATTTTAAAAAGACACACGTTTATAATTCAAAAACAGTTTTGCAATTTTTATACGTTTGTCAGGCTTTAGCTGTACAGCGGTTTCAACTTGAAGTTGCCAACAGAACTTGGCAATAATTATCCAACCTAACTTACTAATGGTGCACACAGACCTGCAACCTCCCATGATGCATCTCTGCTCAATAGCGAAAGAGTGATAGTGATGATGATGATGATGATGATGATTTCTAATCGTCTGATCGTCTCATTAAAATGTGAGGCTCATCCGCGCAACACATGCATCTTTTATTGTTTTATTTGTAGAACTACAGTTTTTTGAGTCGTCATGTGATGGCGCATTAATATGATTTCGTTTTGCGAGGCGCAGCAAAAGTCGGTTTCCCTCGTGCGCCTCTCGCTCGCTGCAGCTTCAGTTTGAAAATACTGATGTGGGGATGTTTCACAAGAACGTCTGTGACCCTCGTGGACTACACTTGAAGTGATCAAGCACGAGTCATTTTGTTTGTTGTATTATATAAACGGATGAAAACAGGGTTAGGTAACTTAAATATCGTGTTTTGAGTGTGCGTTTGTACCAGAAGACTGTAGAAGAAGACGTGCACAAACACTCCAAGGCAGCAGATGACGAGGTAGATGAAGTGGTAGACGAACTCAAAGTCCATCACCATGGCTTTGTATCCGCGGGTGAAGGTTCCACGGTTACCCAAAAAACTTATCAGGAATATTATTTTGTTACAAACCTGTAATGACAAATCAAAGTATTTAAACAGCCCATATTGACATATTTAAAGCAATTCATTTGAAATATTTATTAACATTTTTAAAACATTCATCCCTAGAAATGTACACTTTGTATTTCACCATCATGGTGTAAACTGCAATCCTCCATTTCAACAAGTTTTAACCCCCCCCCAGCAGAGAGATGGGTCGCACTCGCCACTGTGTTTGGTATGGACGCACCTCTACTGCGTTTTTTTTTTAAGTATACGTTTAAGAAGTACAGGCTCACATTGAAGGCACCCAGGAGGAAGAGGGTGGGCTCCAGGCCCACGGAGAAGATGAGGCGGAGTATAGTGACAATAACCAAGGCACGGATGCCGAGCGGCTGCGGCATGATGATCACGATGACCAGGGTTGCCAGGACACCCATCCAAAGCAGGGCAGACAAGTGCGAGTCCAGTGTACCTGCAAACAGACAATAAACACTTGGATGGACGTCACATGACTTAAGCGTTCATTTGCAGGACGGAACTTTGAGCAGCAGTGAGACAAGAGCAAACATGCAGGTGGATCCGCCAATGGAGGTCGTAAAAGGATTAGTTCTGGACCCGCTTTGACGGTTCTACAATTGGTCACAAATGGGACCATTAAACAAATTGGGTGTGTTCGACTTTGTTTACAAAGTAGAAAATATTTTGTATTTATAGTTTAAATAAGGTAAGGTAAGTAAGTAAGTAAGTAAGTAAGATTTATTTATATAGCGCTTTTCGAGACCAGGGTCACAAAGCGCTTAAACAATCAAAACAATACTCAAAAAAGTACATACTTTAAAGATCAAGATAATACTGAGAACAACACAGGAGTTCGAGAAATTCAAGGAAAAGCCTGAACAAATAGAAACGTCTTAAGATGTTTCTTAAAGGAGTCAGTAGACTCCATCAAGCGCAAAGAGATAAGCAAAGAGATAAGATAAAACTTTATTGATCCCTCAGGAGGTCTCCTTCGGGAAATTGTTTTTTTTCCAATAGCCACAGAAAATACAGCAATTTTTCATAAAAAATAATCAAAATAAAATAAGAACAAGAAGATAAAGAGAAAGAACAAGATTAAACAATCTAAGAGAAGAACATAGATCAAAGAAAAATAACAAAGACAAAGGATACAAAGACTAACATAGAACAGAACTTTCAGATACTCTCACTCCACTCCTGCCCCCGAACTCAGAATTGTACAATTTAATAGTATTGATGGTGGAAGGTTTTCATGTTATTTCATGCTAACTGTGTCCAGATTGTTTTTGTGAAAATCATGAACTTCTTTAAAGAAAAGGCGCTTAAGAAATAGACTTCAGTTCTCTCAACTGTGCGTCAGCTCATTCTCCCAGTTCTCATTTCTGCGGAGATCGTGTGACAGTTGCCACTTGCATAACAGCTCTCTCTAAAAATACGACGGTTGAAAGATTCATGAGGGACGGGGAGCAGCGAGCAGAGGAAGGGGGCTTTTACACGCACTCGGCGAACTTGAGCGAGTCTTTAAACTTCAGCGGAAGACTTTGGACAAATATAGAATCGTCCATATGATCGCTGTGTGTGTTAGGACCGATTGTTTGAGGGAAAGCTTCTCATGCCAGTCATGCAGGCGTAGAGGAAGAACATTCCGACCTACTTTTGCAGCTCTTAAATCGTAAAGCCTCGGGTTAGAAAGGACCAAAGTCTCACGTGACCCCCCGTCAGGCACGCAGAGTAACAGCGCAGGAGAGAATACACATTCCACATTCTGACTGACGTGTCTGAACTTTACTCCATCAGTGAAAGTTCTTCTCCACTTTAGAGTCAAACAGGTGTAGGTGAGCGAACAGCCTACTGTGGTCTTTGATCATAATCTCTCTGTCAAGCTAACGTTATTATTCTTCATTGTTTAGGTCACATGCTTACTCTCTCTAGCCTAGTCTAGAATGATTGAAGTCTGAGCGTGTCCTCAACAATTTCATTCTAGTTTTAGACAAGATAAATGATATTTTTGCCAAGTTTAAATTATACAATTCCATTAACCCAATAAACACACTTTAGTAACTCCTGGCAGTGTCTCAACCCTATTGTTTCCTTTAGCCAAACACAGGAAAGTTATTCTTTTTATTATCATTACCGTACAAACTCAAGAATATTTGTTGTTCATGAACCACTAAACACAACCTCAGGATATAGTCCAACATTAGGCCGGGGGGTTAAATTTGGCCCGACAGAATCTACGAGCAACTCAGCATTCAAGGTGAAAAACTTTGTCTTAGTTTTCCATATTATTTCCAAAGATGTGAAAACATGAATTTGATTAAATTACCAAGAAAAAGCATTTTAAAATGCAAGATATAAACTGGCTTTTATTTACGCTCACATGAAGTGCTGCAGGTTTTTAATGTTGCCATGGAATAAAAGATGAATCACATGTGGTGGATTTCGTCAGGGGTGGGAGCGCTCGATAATGCAAAGGTCATCCAGGTTTTATTTTAGATCCTGATCAGGTGATTAAAGTCAGCAGGTCACGAAATAACAAGAAAGTTAGGTCAGTGGGTTGGAATTCAACCAAGTGCGTGCGGTTTCTTCTTGTTCATCAACGATTTGAAACACCATGCCATGTGATCGATTTCATTCCAGATTCATTGTATGTTCTTTCGCGTGATCTTGTTTGAACATGGATGGTGAAATTAATGAAATACATTGATTTTCACAGATTATACAAATGTACTGTAGATGAGCAAATGAGGCCAACCACAAAGATGACAGCTATGTTACTTATGGTGTCCCATTCTTCTAATGACTATCATGATACCAAAGTCACAGATAAATGCATTTCATCGATTGATTTAGCAAACTGAAGGAACAACTGACTAAGACGATAAGGATGACAGAAAGTAACCAGTCGTAAGGTCCGATTGGGACTGACCTCCGTGGATTCCCTCCAGCGGGTAGAAGAAGCAGACCAGTAGGTTCATCAGCACAGCCAGGTAGAAGGAGACAGTACTCCACACTGAAACATTTCTGGAGCACCAGTACAGCACCGCCTGTGCTGGAGGCGACAAAAAAAAGAAGAAAAAAGTGTTTATGCAGATTTTTTTTTTTCATGATGCAACAATTTTCTTGTTACCTCTCAACTTCTTCTGCCAGTTCATCTCATTAAAAAGGTCTTCAGCTCGCAGGAAGAAGTCGTTAATCTTGCTGCCCTGCTCGTCTCTCTCAGTCGTGTAGTAGATCCGCAGTTTGGACTCCGAGGTCAGGAACTCACAGATGTTTGGCACCGGAAACACAATCTCCTCCATCGTACGGTCCTGACGCACGATCTGCGTGAAGAACTTTCTGTGTTAACTCAGGGAAAGAATCCGGCGTTCCTTTCTAAATTAGGTTGGTTAATATTTGAGGAGAGGGTTTTAGTTCAAGACCTCTATTTGTGCCGTGTGCTTGGCGTAATACTCCAACGCTTCATCTCCTTCTCCACTGGCTGCTCCTGGTTTTAACATCATCGACAGCTCCTTGTTGTGACGAGCCAACTACATTTAGATACATGGAATCAGAGAATAAGTGTGAATAACATATCAGAGCCATAAAAAAGGTTTAGAAATCTTGCGTCAGGGATTCTAAAAAGTGTCAGTTTCATTTCTTGCGGTGACAAGGTCACTTTTTTTGCAGTAAATAACGTTCTACATACCGTTAGTAGGGTTGTCTAAATAAAGTAAATAAAGTTTATTCTCAGAGTCAATTTTGGGCCCGACCTACCATTTATCTTACAATCAAACATCCATTGAATATAAATGTGCTCAAACAGTTCTTTAATATATTCAATCTCTTCATCATGAGATGTTCATTGAATTTTTGTAAATGTTCGTTCTGACAGTCAATTGTGATTTCAAAATATTTATAGATTTTTTTTTTGTTTGAACATGAAATGGGACATTTAACAACTCGAAGATAAACAAATATAATGGAATAATGGAAATATAATCCTAATTATGACCAGACAAAAGCATTACATTTTCACATTTCCAAGAGACTTTATCCGAGTTGAGTCCCGTCAGTTTTTTTCCAAGGTGAAAATGTATGCATAGATGTACGACTTTTCCCCTCCAGACAAGTAAACATGTCTCCATAAATGTTTTACGTTAAAGTTTTTGTGGATTGTATTTAGATTGTACCAATTTCCAAGAGTTATGGCGCAAAGCTAACATTAGCATTTAGCTAAAGTAAGAAGTAAAAGTTTGTCTGTTTATGTCCAGTCACTGTATTATAGGGAGATGTTGTGTGTGATGGTGTGCAGGCTTTTAGAAGCTAGTTCAGGTGCTGGGAGATACAAAGAGTCTTCTGCGTGACAATATATAGCAGAGGTTTTACTATTTTTTAACCATAAACAACTTTTTATCATCCAGACATATATATTCAGTGTATATATATTCTTTTACACAACCTGGTGAGCTAATATATAGATGTTATGGCCAACATTTCTTGGCGATGCTGCGTCATGCTCCTCCTCCTCGCCAGTATCTCCTTCTTCTCTGGTGTCTTCAACCTCCACCTCTCCTTGAAGGTAGGCCTTTTTTATAACCTCTACCTGCACGAAACACAAACGAGTACAACTCTACGTACCAACCAAGCTTTTTAAACAAAAGCACACAAGTTTGTGGCAAAGACGCATGATTTCTCACCAGCTCTTTTGGCCTCATGTTGTACAGGATCCTCTCGGCGTTCTCACTGTCATGGCGGCTCTCCATGATGGCGAGCAGCAACTTGGAAGCATTGTTCTAAAGCAGAAGAAGATTTAGAATTACTCAAATTCAAGTAATTCACACGACATGAACGATGACTAACTTTGAGCTCCAACACCAGGTCCATTCGTTTCTTTCCAAGTGGATTGATGTCATTGAGGATCAAGGCAATGATAATGTCGATGCCGTTGGACTCATGCGTGGCGATGCAGTTCTGACAGAACAGAGTCAAAAGTTAAAAGGACTGATCAAGTCCAACGAGCTTGTGGCTGGAAATGTACCTGGTTCTCATGGCAGGGCCCTTGACAGTACTCTGTGAGACTCTCCAGAGTTTGGTTTATCAGTGATACATTCTTCTCGTTGATGTAGAGTCCAAGAAGCCCCAGACCTCCTGTGGTGCTGCCACAGATGCAGTCCAAGAACTGTAACGTCTCGCACACAAGGTTGTAGTTGTTCTTGTTGTTTTGACAGCGAAGAAAATTCTGGAAAATGTGTTTAAAAAAATAAATAAAATAATGATCACATGGGACCTTTATAATTATATATGTATATTTAAGAAAACGGCAAACTTTGTGAATGTTTTGTTCGCTCACATTTCAGGATTTGTAGATTTGAATCTCAAATTGTTTATTTTTAAACATGTGTATTCATGTAAGTAAGTAAGTATTTTTTATTTATATAGCGCTTTTCCAGACCAGGGTCACAAAGCGCTTAAACAATCAAAACAATATTCAATAAAGTATAAACTTTAAAGGTCAAGATAAAACTGATAACACAACAGGAAAAAGTTCCAGAAAATCAAGGAAAAGCCTGAACAAATAAAAACATCTTAAGATGTTTCTTAAAGGAGTCAGTAGATCATCAAACACAGAGGTAGAGGAAGATCGTTCCAAAGCTTAGGAGCAACAGCCTGAAAAGATTTCTCTCCTCTGGTCCTGAGCTTCAATATTAAGTTAAAGTCATGATAATATCACACAGGAAGGTGCAGAATTTTTCAATAAACATGCGTTGGTGTTGGGTGAGAATAAAATGTCTTTATTTTGGTTAACTATATCCCCAAATATGACTTATCAAGGGGTTACATTTCACAAGAATCCTGTTTTTATTTTTACATTTTGTCTGTTTGAAAGTTGTAAGGGAAGACCAACAAAGTTTAAAGAAAAAGACAATAATAAATGAAACCTTTACCTGCAGGTCTCGGTTGTGATTCTCACAGAGAAGCTGGAGAAATCGTAGGATGGGCTGCATGATGATGATCACAAAACTCATCTCTCCGTCGTCCTGGTTCTTGTCACCTGAGCTGGGCTGCCCATCAGGAGTGGAGAAATGCTCCTCAGGATCTGCTTCACGTCTGTAAGAGTTGAAGGCTTTTTTGGTGGCAGACGAAGCCTCCAGCAGTTGCTCCCTCACATCCTCCGTCATGATAACAGCCGAATCTCTCGCTGTCAGAAATACACAAAAAAAAGGCATGTCACTCAAAGACATTTTTTTAAGATTTTATTCTAACCTTTTTTGCGGACAGGAACATCTTTATCCGGACTGTCGTCCTCCCTCTTTCGGTTTCCGAGGTCGCTGGTGTTGACCGTCACGGTCGCCTTGATTTCCAGCTGAGCGAGCTTCATTCGGTCGTAGAAGACGCGGAAGAATTTCTCAGATTTCTTGTCTTCAGTCAAACGGCAGAAGAATGAACGCTAAAAAAGCACAAAAGAGAAGAAAAACAGGCAGGCTGATCATAGGAGCCAACATTTTTACAAGGTCAGTTGGGTTATTTCTGGCAAAAGAAACAACTAATCAATTGTGAGGATGTTGCATCAAAGAGTAACTTCCACATTTCCTTTGCCAAACGTCGATGAAGAGAAGAAAAACAACCATTGGACAACATATCAGCTTTGGATATCAGTTGGATTTAGAATTAGAAAATAAATGTACCGTTTCCTGCTCTCTTGAACAGTTTGAACAGTTGAATAATTTAAAATAAAAAGAATTATAGGATTTATTACCATATTTTACGACCCGTATTTATAGCCACTGAGATAGGCAAGACATAGTTAGATGCCTTTCGTAAATGTAAGTAAGTAACTTAAGTAAAGGTTATTTCTAAAGCGCCTTTCTAGACCAGGGTCACAAAGCGCTTTAACAATAAAAACAATACACAGTTAAAATATATACTTTAAAAGACCAGGACAACATAGAGACAAACACAGGAGTCCCAGAAATGAGTACTTCCATCAAGCATCTCCAACCTGAAGGAGGCCCCAGTACTGACCCAGTAATATATGGTACCTGTGTGTAATCATGTTGTGTGGGGTCATCTCGGCACATGACCTAATGACAAGGAAATGCTGTGTTTTTTCCTTCCTGTCACTTAATCCTTAACTTATTAACTTTAGAAGAAGCCAGACTAGAAGATTTTGCCAATGGCTCACTTTCATAATGAGCAGCCTCACTATAAAGCAACTGATCATCATACATAATAACCCATAATGCGAAAGTTGAGAAACCGGTCAGGTCTGTTTTGGTGCTGGTCTGACACTCTTTATAGTATTTATAGAGCATCAGTGTTTTTTGCTGAGAATTGGGGTCACGGTAATTAAGAACACTTTCAGTGCTGCTAGTAAAATGCATGCACAGTGTCCCAGTCTACAGAATCGTTGTTCTGGTTATGCAAGAGCTCTTATCTGCTGCAGCCTTGGGAAGGCTTCATCCTGCACAAGCCGACTCACCGCCGGTGAAAAAGGACGCGAGAGGGAGAAGCCTGGCCTAGTTACACACTTTAAGGGGAAGATGTGGTCGAGTAGGGTGAAGCACACGCGAGTGGGAATCAGAATGTTTAAAGTGAGACGAGTGTGGAAAAGAAAACCAGAGCAAATTAAAAAAAAAAAAAAAAAAAAGAAGGAAGAAAACACTAACCGACTGTAAGTAGGGCAGTACTGGAGGATTGTTACATAACTCTTTCCAGGTTAAATGTGAAACTAGGCTAGTAGGGGAAAACGCAGATGCAAGTCTTTAAGGAAAAATGATTACTTGAAACTGTGGCCTCTTTTTTTTATACCAGTAAGTACGCTAACCTCTTTCCACCATCAAATCTCACCTTTGATGATGAGACAAGAACCTCATGATTTTTAAAAGTTGTGGTTAAGCTGTGCAGACGGAGACACAGATCAGGCATTTTCTAATCATTCCATTCTGAATTCATTCGCCAAATGGTCCTTCTGTCGCAGGACTTGTGTGTAAATGACGTCCTAGTTTAGACTTGGTCCGGACTACCAGGTATACAAGTGAAATTTAAGACTTACTAGCAAAATATAAATGCTTTACTAAACTAAAAACAACATAAGCTTCTCTATATTCATCTACTATTCAACAATTTGTTTCCTAATTTCCATAATGTTTCAAAGTTTTTTCATTTACGTTCTCATCCAACAGCTTCATCCATGTAACTCAATTGTTCTGGAGCCTTAGAAAAAAATGCAAGTATTTAAAATCAAGATGAAATGTGTTGAAATAAATAAGATCTACTACAGTTCAAGGCCTTTTAAAGTGTTTTTTAGAACATTAAGAGAAATTAAGACAAGCCTCAAAAAGTGCTTCCAACAAGCTCATAAGGCCGCAGTGACACTGTTTTCCTGAAAATATTCTTCCAAGAAAACTTGACATAACTTGAATGCGAGGCAGATTCTCGAGCCCAAAGCCACACCCAGAATATCCACCACTGAACAGAAGCAGCTCTGCACGTACACACACACTCATGTGACGACACATGGAGTCGATGTTCGACAACTTGTTAGAGCCGACGAGACGGACGGTCTGGTGAGGAAAGCAACAAGTGAGACCCGATGACCATGTTGGGTCAGTACGACCCGTGTTGATCAACGCAGAAGGAGAAAAAAGGATATTCTAGAACCCAACTACTCCCACCTTTGAAGCATTACATAACCCGCGCACACAAGCCGAGTGTCGCACACTCACCGCCTTTCACAAACACCGAAACTAGGTCAGCGGTCTCCGCTCAGCCACACGTCAATCTTTAGAAGACTCTCCCACATTTCACACATGCTTCAGAAATCATTCTGCTCTGAATAGTGATTACATAAAAACACAGAGCTGGCAGTTGACGCACACGTTGATCAAGCCACAGTTGTCATGTCTGGACTCTTGCTGGTTAGAGACGGCATGGTGTCGTTGACGTGGGATTGTCGAAACTGAACTCTAACAGGGAAATCCCACACCAGCGTAGTAACTGAGTCTGAATAAAGAGACAGTATTTCTATATTTTTTATGATTCAAGTAAATTCTCTGATCTCATACATCTTTGTTTTCTATGTTTTTACCAAAGTTTTGATTAAATATGTTCATTTTAAGTTACTACTGTTTAAATGGGACAGTTCTCAGAGAAGTGACGCACTTTTAATCAAGCCGTTAAAAGTCGATATCCTAGAAAGGCTCGATACACAAGGACAGAAGTGGCCGGCGGGAGAGACGACGTTACACAACGCGTCGTGGTCACGGACAGTATGAAATGATAGAAATAGAAGCAGAATGCCTCGTCTGTATCCATGGAGACCAAGTGTAATGACACATAGAGGAATGGTGCAGGGTGGGGGCGGACAACACTGAAAAACAAGGTCACAGCTCTTTCCTTTCTCTCCTTCCGCTCGGCGACTTGGCGTCAACAAAGGGGATGTTATGCAACAGCTATTTATACCCGAGTCCTCCTTTCCAGAGCACCTCATGCTCATGTCAGGTATTCCTGCGTGCACTCACGCTCACTCACTCAACTGCTTCCCTTTAACATTTAAAATGTACTTTTTATACAATAAATTGACTTTTTTATACAATATTCATTAGTATAACTTTTGACTCAGGACTGATCAAAGAGCCAGTGATTTTGGTACTTGCCACTAAAAAAAAATCTAACAAGTCACAAGAAGTATTTTGTAAAAGAGTAGCATTGTTTTTATAAATGTAAATTCACTGAAAATTGACCAGCAGGAGAACGTCGACACATGACATTTTTTTTTGGTTGTTTATCGCTGCTAAGTAGGCCATGAGTAAATAGTTAACTCTGCCGTGTGGAAATTAGATATCCAAGAACCAACAGGTGCCACTTGATGCCCGGCAGAAGTCTAAAGTCCACTTGTGACCTCAACATTCTTGAGTATTTGTTTGCTATGACGACCGAAACCTTTAAAGTGAACGAAAGAAAAGTAAAGAATTGTTTCAGACACACTTCCGGAGATAATCCCCAGCAAATCACATCTACTTCGTTCAGAGAAACAAAAAAAAAAATGGAGAATGGGAAGCTGTGGTTTATCTTCCGCCCCCTCTGTGTCCCCCCAGTACCTCCTACCTAGTCTCCCCACTGCCTCAGACCCGGAGGCCCAGCCTGACCTACATTAGGGTCTGTAGGAGAAGTGCAAGGGGAGCGCTAGAAGAGGCAGGAATGTTTTGAAGGCTGAGACATTCCTCATTGTTCATTCACTCCGGCTTATGCAACATGGTCTGATCACGTGACGCAGTGCAGCAGCCGTGGGAGTGCTCTCTCTCTCCACCGCAGCGCAGCTCTAATCTCATTATGCAAGCTGGGCGCTTACACAACACTCCACAGACAGACACGGCCATGGAAATTTGGAGGGATCATTACGCTGAGTGACAAAACAGACTATCAAATAACTCACCGGAGAAGAGACAAACTAGACTTTAAGTTTTGAAATAATAACTATACAATGTGGAGGAGAGGAGGACATACATGTGCAGCCATAGTGGCACACTGACCTATATAGTCTGGTTTATGCTGTAGAAAAAAAAGACCCATATTTGCCGGAGGGAATATAGAGGCTGATTCAGGGACAAAACAAGCAAGACTTATGCTGGTCAAAACAATAGACGTCGTAGTTTTCTAAAAAGCTGACCTGAATGGTGGTGTTCCCGCCTTCCAGCAGGGCGATGGCCAGAAGGATACTTTCTTGGAACACCCGGTCACTCGAGGTGTTCATGATGAGGTCGATCACCAGGTCCGAGGCTCCTTCTTTATCCAGGTGACACTGAACTTCCGCCAAACTCATTTCTCCACGACTCAAGCCGCCGGGTCCCCCGAGCACTGTGCACAAGTTTGTGTATTAATTCGTAGAACAAAATCAAACTCAGAAGTATCATACTCCGGTCCAACAGTGCTACTTTTTATCATCGGTTAATACATTTTGTGTGTAAAAATACATTATAATAAACTGAGTTTGTTGTGACATAAATCCATTGTTTTACAAATATCATTTTTTCCCTCAACACGTCATCATGTTTTTTTATATGATGCGGCATATTGTACATATTTACTCACTAAACAAAATGTATTTTTTTTATTAGTATAGCCAAAGGAAAATAAACAGCCTCTGTCTTCAGACAGACACCTTCAAAGTCTGGCCTGGGAGGGACCTGCAGATTTCATGTGGCCTCTGTAAAAAAACAGTATTATTCATCCTGAGAACGAAAACAATTGTCATATTGTAATTAACTATTTTATTTTATATTACATTTGTCAAAGCAAATGTAGCTTTTAATATAGCAGACGTTAAAATCGACAGGAAGTTACTCTTGTCATTTCTTTACTGTACAGGCTCTCATTTAATACAAATAAAATATGAACAAATTTGTTCTTCAAATGTCATAACCTGCTGCATTTGACCTTCTCCAGAACCATTTTAAGTCCAAGCAAGCATATTAAAGTGAATATAAAGTATTTTTATTTTAAACTAAGTTAGATTTTTCAATTGTACCATTTTTCGTGGTTGTATCCCTTATTAATAAAAACCTTGGCAAAGCCTGGTACTTCAGCTTGTCTGACGTATACGTGTTTGGTTCCGAGTGTGTTCAAAGTGCATCTTCCACACTGATAAGCCGCACAGTCAGACAACTATAGGTCTATCCTTGCGTAACATAGTGCTTTACTATGACACAGACTTTTGTTGTCTCTGGACCTTGTCTAATGACAGGAGTGTTTGTCATATCACAAGCATAGTCAGTAAATAAGAATCGGTTGTGCGTCTCACTTTTACATCGAATGTCAATGGCGACAAACCTGATGGTGTTTTGCTGGGTCCGACAGGACTCAAGGGTCCATTTCCAAATGACGTCAAGCTCTCCCTCCGCCCACCACTCTGATGGAAGTTGCCATAGTAACGGTTGACTAGAATCTGCCTCAGTGCCTCGCCCTTTAAGAGACAAGAAGGATGTTGTGTAACAGTGGAGTTTCATCTGCAGCTGCTCAAACAGTTCTGGGAAAACGGTGAGAGCCGTTTCATCTCGGCCCACCGCACCGGACCTGCAGCTCGGCATCGTTACCGTCCACTTGAAGAGCCCTCAACTTTTTTTCTATAAATCACTAGTAGCGACACGTTGTTGTGACAGTGAGGTTCTGGTTCTAACCAAGCTCATTCTGACTCATTCACCGTCAAGCAGGCAGACGCACGACTCTGCCGTCGCCATGGCAACCATGTCCCATGGCTACCTGTCAGACCTCCCGTAGGAACGAGACAAGAAAATGAGAGAGAACGTATTTGGATGGAGTGATTACATTGAAGGCTCTCTCATCGGTGGGTGGTCATTGTCAGGATAAAAAGTAAAACTTGTTGTACTACTTTCTATTTGTTCATAATGCACCACAAACACGTTGTAAGCACACTATACTGGATTTACAGAGAAATATATATTGTGACTTTTGACAAGGTCCGTAGCGAGGATATTAAAAATGTAACAGGGGTTAAAATATCTTGTGCTTATAGAGACTCTAAAACTCTTCACTGGCTTCCAGTTTCTTTCAGGATCAACTTTAAAATTCTGGTTCTTACTTTCAGATCTATTCATGGTCAGACTCCTCCTTACATCACTGATCTGATCCAGCCTTACACCCCAGCTCGGGCTCTGAGGTCTGTGGATCAGAATCTACTGATGGTTCCACGCACACGGCTCAGGACCAGAGGAGAGAAATCTTTTCAGGCTGTTGCTCCTAAGCTTTGGAACAATCTTCCTCTCCCTCTGTGTTTGATGATCTACTGACTCCTTTAAGAAACATCTTAAGACATTTCTATTTGTTCAGGCTTTTCCTTGATTTTCTGAAACTCCTGTGTTGTTCTCAGTATTATCTTGATCTTTAAAGTATATACTTTATTGAATATTGTTTTGATTGTTTAAGCGCTTTGTGACCCTGGTCTAGAAAAGCGATATATAAATAAAAATTACTTACTTACATTTACAGAGAAATATCGATATATTGTGACTTTTTGACAGGGTCCGTAGTGAGGATATTAAAAATGTAACAGGGGTGAAAATATATTGTGCTGAGACTCAAAATTGAGTGGCAAAGTAAAAAAGTCAGTTAAAAATGAGAAAATGACGACACAGTTAATGCAGAACCCTTTTGAGTTTGTTCTGCATCAGACATCATTCTTACTTCACGGCTCAGCCATTGAATCGAAAGATATTTCCACGGAAAACACCAAGCTCATGTTACACAGACTTCTGTATTGTTCTTGTATTGTGCACTTATTATATATAAACTGTTTTTATTTAACTTTAATAAGAATACTCAGCGACTAGAATGGCATGACTGGAAAAACAGAAAGTAGCATATTCCTGAACTCTCACGAAACAGAGTTGCGATGAAGTTTTTAGTGAAGCATCAGTGACTAGGTGGACACCTACCCTCTTCAGGTCCTCCAGCAGCTTCTCGGGCTGGTTTTGATCCAGCTGCTGGTGCAGTGAGGAGCGTGATGCCGGACAGACCACATGGTTAATATGCAGGAAGTGAAGACGGTGAAACAATCATGACAAAAGGTATGAAAAGCCATGCAAAGCCAGCCGAGAGTGAGAATTGATGGTTTGATCAAAAGGGACAAACGGTGAAATATTTGATGAAGAAAAAGAGGGAAGTTTAGCGAGAGCTGTCATGTCATCTAATTGATGGGTTTCTATTGACAACTATAAATGTTCTCAACAACGTAATGGTCAGGCATTTCCCTGCACCTCTCTTGTTCCACCAAATAATGGCAACTCAGGTCACACATCCGACTCCTGCACTGAGGCATCTGTACAGTATGTACAGTATGTGGCCTTCTCCACATGGTTATGTAAAAAGCAGAAAAGGGAGGGGCAGGCGAGAACCGACGACAGGCCGGGGCAACAGGGTTCGACTTACGTAATGGATGTAAAAAAAAAACAACCAGGTCACTAAACCAGCTACAAAATGATACGAACTGATTCAAGAATGAGACATCCAGGATGGCAGGTACTGACGGAGGTTTCACAGAGTTGAACTTGTCAAGATCATGTCAATAGATCTAGATCTACTTTACAGCTACTCTTCGAATGAAGTTGAGAAGTTTAGCTTATCACAAAAAATGGACTGTTTATGTTCTGAGCTGATATTATTTATTCATTCATTTTCTACCACTGATTCCCTCATTATCCACAGAGACTAACAAACATTCACACACACACACGAAAGAAGAGTTTCTAAATAAAATGGCAGTAAAGTGATTGATGTTCACCGTCAGCCTGACCACAGACACCACAGTAAACCCGTGCAGCTGCCACATCCGCACTAAAGACAGAAGTGGAAACTCCCCTGGACACCCCCCTCATCCCCCCCCCCCCTACGCTGCCACTTCTACATAATGTTTCAATTTGTTCTGAAAGTACGTCAGCTGCGAAACATCTCTCTGCGTATCCAAGTCATGTTTTAAGGCAGAGTAGTTGCATTGAAACTTCGGTTGATTAGAACATACGACCTTGATTTTCCACAATGACCCAGTTTTAAACAGAACTGGAAAAAGTTTTACGACTTCATTTTGCTCTTTTTCAATTTTGTTTAATATTATT
Organism: Callionymus lyra; assembly: GCF_982586985.1. Taxonomy (NCBI): domain Eukaryota; kingdom Metazoa; phylum Chordata; class Actinopteri; order Syngnathiformes; family Callionymidae; genus Callionymus; species Callionymus lyra. The sequence continues at coordinate 13,451,130 of NC_141827.1, forward strand.
TTGTTGTGAACGTTCTCAGAAATGTACTATTATAGAAAAATGATTATGATTCAATGATCATTGGGACGACAAACTTTTGCTACTCAGTCACATTCAAACATGTCTTTTCAAACCGAGCATGTGTTTGCCATGAGGAATCTGAAGGAAATATGACTCGGTCCCAGCAGAAAAGATTATATAACTGCTCTGACAAGACCACACACACACATATACACACACACACACACACAAGGCAAGGTGAAGAGAGCAGAAGCACAATAGTGTCTGTGTGTGTGTGTGTGTGCGCGCGCATGTGTGTATCCTTACATAACAGACAGCCGGAGAGTGACACATTTTCCTGATAATCACACCCCTGACATCTCACAGAGCTTAAAACTGGGTCACGTTCTATCCGTTCCATAAGAAGCTGAAATATAAGAGTGTATATAACACGACTCACGTAACATACACCTGCTATTCATGTAAATAAATGTGCTTATAAATACACAAACTTGAGAATTTGAGGGAATATACGAGATACATTTGGAGACTAATCCAGATGAAGACGGCGAAGGAGTTTTGATCAACACTGGTTTTCAAACTGACACGTACCAGGTGTGTGAGGAGAATCACTTACGCTCAATCCCACTCTCTACCTTTACACACACACACACACACACACACACACACTCACAATTACTGCTGAAGGTCACACATCAACAAAGCGGCTGAGTTAAAGGGAAAAAAACAGCCAGTTATGTAACCTCGGCACAGGATTGGAGGGGGCCCAGTAATCGTGCGAGGAAACTAGGACACAGTCTGAGTGTCGTCAGACACACACTCACAGCTACTCACTCATACGTGGCACACAGTGACAGCGCCCCCTACAGGCGTTTAGAAAGACCAGCCGAGGGGGAACAACCTCTGAAGTAAAAGAGCTGGAAGGAAGTGGGACTCGGTGTTAGTGGGAGTGAAAAGTCAATGCTGGAGTGTTTAGACGTAGAAGTGAGGCTGTGACTCTTTAATACAGCTTGAAAACCAGTTGTTACCGGTTGAATGAATGATTCATTTATAAAGCGCTCTTGGACAAGTCAAGACAAGATTTATCCACCTCAGAGGAAAAAGAAACGTATACTAATCAGTCACTTAAGCAGAGCCGGAAATATGCTGGCATTACAAGTCAGAGTGAAACTTGAATAGTTACCATGTAAGAGAGTTATATTTTAAAAGTATATTTTCTCATTTTCAGTAACCTTCTTTTCCCACAGTTGTTAACTCTCACTTGAGTGTTTAAGCGCTTTGTGACCCTGGTCTGGAAAAGCGCTATATTTAAATAAAAATTACTTACTTACTTAATAAACTGTATGTTTTTTAAAGAAAAAATAAAAACAAATTCATCTATACTAAAATGAAGGTTTTGTTTTAATAACAGCATAATGTTGAATACTACAAACTCCTTTGCAGACTTGTGACATATTGTCAAGCCATGGAGTTTATTTTAATATTTTAGGAGAAATATCTGATTATTCAGCGGCTTCCTGACATTAATTTAATACAAAACACAATCGTTTTTTTCCACTGGCAAATCAGATGAAGAGCTTGTTGAACGTGTTGATTCTAGGGAACACTGCAAAGAAACATTAAGCTAAATGGAAAGCTAGAAAAGTTTCAGTGCACACAATAAACAAGTTAATGTGAGGTAACTCTAGTTTCCTTGTGTCTCTCACAAACCTAAACAGTGACTTGATGTTAAAATTAGAATTTTTTTTATGTTGAAGGCGTTGTCTGATCTACCTGCATGACTAAAGCGGTGTGTCAATTGTGGAGGACAATGCAACAGGACACTTGATTTATTAATATACTAAGTCCTGCATTTGCAAAACAGGTTAAGCCCTGCTACACAAAAGCAACAATCGGATCAATTGAGAAATATGACAGTCATGTCTACAGAGGCTCAGCTACCGCTCACAAACACATGCTTTACCCGACCATTCAATTAAGAAAAGTTGGTCTGGGCGATAAAATATACAGTAGATAACTCTCGCAACTTTTACTCCATGGACGAAAATGTAGTTGCATTTTCCACTGTATACCACAGCCCTTCCCTACAATGTTAATTGTGCCTTGACCTTTGCTAACCAGCCCATCACACAAACACAGCAGCTACAAAGAGACTATCAGCGTTAAACAGACACCACAGAGACACAGGGGTATGAAATGAGGAAAAAGACAACCTTAGGCAAATCCATCTCATCATCAAAGGCCCTGTGCTGAAAGAGAAAAGAACGTTTGAGGGGTTAGATAACACAGAAAGAAGCTGCTCTAGATGTCAGTGGAACAAAGGGAGTCAATGTTACTTCCAACTACGACCTAAATCATATCACGATGAAGATTTCTGAGAAGTGACTGCGCCTGACATCTTGTCACGCTCCGAAATGTGTTTTTAGAGCACACTGGCTGATATTGTGTTGCCATTACAAAACGACAATTATGTCACAGACTTCAAAGAACGCAGAAAAAACAACGGAGACTATGAGAGAAGAATTTTTCAGCGCTTTGCCTCGTACCTTCTCTCCAAAACCACGGTCTTTGGTCATCATCTCTCGCAGCGTTTGAAGCACTTTAATGCAAAGTCGTTCTTCATTCTCCTCCAGCAGCTGTTTGGTGTGTTTCACAAGCCTGCGTGGATGTTTTGAGGAAACAGGGTATATTATGGATCCATCTTTAAGTTACAACTCTTTTAAATAGGATTTATTGGGTCATAAATGGTTGTTAAATGCTCTTGTAACAAGCCTACTGCTTACTTGCATATGAAACCTCCACTTTCACACTTCTTTCGTGAGTCTGTGTTTTCTGGAAAGAGGAGTTCAGGCCGATGCAAGACATCCACTAGCACCGAGAGTTCGGCCTGGACCAGCGGGCGGAGTCGGTCTTCAAGCGCTGAAACGATGTCCTAAATTGGACAAAACTGTTGAAAACCCTGTTGCAGTGCGTTTCCGTCAGACTCCCGTGATCATTTACCTGTAACCTTTCGATGATGTTCCTGTAGTCTCGGGAGGCCGTCACGACCGAGTCCCGGCGCGCTGCGTTGCGGGCGGACAGCCTCCAGCTCATCGCAGTCTTCTGGACAATGTTGTTGGATTTGACAAACAGGGAGTTGACCTGGTTGTCAAGATCCACAGGGATGGCAATTGCTCTTCCTTTGGCTGGAAAATAAACCCACAAGCGGTCAGTTAAAGTTCAATTATATTCTAAAGAATGAGGAATCAGTGAAGTGAGTGTTTCATCGTGTCATACCAACATCAGAGAGGACCTTGATACAAGTCTCAACTGAGCCTTTTTGGACAGGAAGTAGCCAGTTGCAGTGATAGACCCGGAACACAGCCTGCAGCAGCTGCACAAAGACTGGCTGTCTCGTCTGAGAAGAAAGAACATTCCCAAATGACAGGATGAATATTTGGTTAATTATATTTAAAATTACCACCCATTGCCATTAAGTGATATTAGTTTCTCTCCCACACCTGCAGGACCTAGGACACCCGAATGTGTGCTCAAACACTGGTGAAGTAAACTGTAACAAATACCTGACACAACTTTCCCAACAGACAGGCCTGCAGCAGCGAGGAAACAACATTGATGAGTACAAAGCATTTGTGATGCCAAACTGTCATCTTCAATAACCATAACCCTTTTACACCCAAAATGTGTCAAGCTCAAGCTTTATTATTATTTGTTAACGTAAACGCTGTTACAGGAAGCTGTATTAGCCTGTTCTTATTTCTAAACTATATTTTTGAAATTTGATGCAAGTTTAAAGACTCAACATAATCATGGTGAGTCTCTGCAGCCATCAATTCCCCACAGCAAAGGATTCACAGCTATACAAGAATCTAATAGTTAACATGGCTGCAGGTATCAACCTGCTCTTCTTCATTAAAGATCTAGTAAGCAAGTAAATGGTAATTTGTGTAGCAAAACAATACAGTTAAAATATATACTTTAAAAGGCCAAGACACATGAGACAAACACAGTCTCAGAAAATCAGGGAAATGTCTGCACAAAAAAGAATGTCTCAAGATGCTACTTGAAGGAGTCAGTAGATCATCAAACACAGAGAGAGAGGAAGATCATTCCAAAGCTTAGGAGAATAAGTCTGGAAGGATCTCACTCCTCTGGTCCATAAGCTTTTTTCAGGTTTAACAGGGAGTTAAATTGAATTTCTTTAATTTTCTTTTAACATTTTTGCCATTTAATCTACTACCTCAAAAGCTATTCACAAACGACCAGTATCTTCAAGACTTTACCAACTTTCTCCTTAACTACTTTCCCTGCATTTGAGGTTCCTTCTCTCATGTCACTCAAAAGCACTAGCGTCTGACCTGAACATCACCTAAATCACACTCAAATCATTGGTTGTACACTTTTATACTTCAAATGCAGCTTACTAATTCAATTAATTTTATTTATTTTTACCTTTCCTCCTCTTTACAAATGTTGGATTTTTTTGTACTCACATTTTTTTTAACGGTCCTCTATGGTTTGAGGCATACAATAAATAGCATATCATTTTTGCATCGGTTGCCTGAACAAAACATTTCAACACAAATTGCAAGACAGACAAGTAGTTAGCCACCATTAGTCTTGATGACACGTTTATATCTCTCCGCATGTTCATCAAACGCATACTCAATATTTAACATTTCCTCATTTTGAAAAATAACCTGTAACATGAAATACAATCTTCAAAGATGTCGCTCTATGGATGCAAATATTCCTCAAACATACAGTGGAAAACATTCACACATTTAAATGTAAGATTAGTTCCCACACATAATCCAGAGTTGCTACTAACCTGCAGTGTGGTGCTCTGGTCTGAGAAGGGTGAGCTGAAGAAAGTAGTGACGATGCTCATCACCGTCTCGGTCACATAGCGCTCCAGGATCGTGTCTGCATGTTTACGATCACTGGTGTTGTTGCAGACCTGTTTGCAAAAAAACATGATCCTTATTATCATTATTATTATTATGAAGTGTGTGTCTTTTTCGCAATGTACCCTGCAGATGTCCACAAGGAAGTTTTCAAAGAGTTTCCACATGTGGTTGGACGTGTAGATCTCCTTCATTTCCACCTCTGTGTCCACATAGCAGTGATTTAAAAAGTTGATGTAGGCAATCTTGACCTGAAGGAGGATGAGCAACATGTAGATCTGGGTATATAGACATGTGTGAATATATGAGGGATGGGTCACCTCAGGTATGCAGTCCTCATGGGTCACCACTCGCACAATGTCGTCCAGGGGTAACAGGGAGTTACATTTAATTTCTGTGTAAACATTTTTGCCCTCGGTGCAGACTGCCAGGAGCTCCACCAGGTGGATGTGGTACATTAAAGGACTGTTTTCATCCATGCGATCCCTCTCTGATCTCATCATCTGAACCAGAGTCTGGAAGGAGGCTCGGTCATTATAAAAGACCAAAACATCCTCCCCTGCATTCACCAGCTAAGAAAAATGAATGAAAGAAGCGTAAGAAAAGACCGAGGATCAAAAACAATGAGAAGACTAACGATACCTCTGCCATGACGATGTCCTGACATTTTTTTATAAACTTATTTTCTGCTTTGACGATGGTCTGCAGAAACTTGAGGTACTGGACGTTGCGGCCATGAGTTTCAATGCAGTGGACAAAGTGCTGAACCACTCGCTCGTTTATTTCACTGCACAGCTGGAAGTTGTTCATGAATATGTGCTGCATTGTAACAGCTTCCAGGATCTGCAGAGCCGGTCGGGAGAGTCAAGGAAAAAAGTCTGAGCGTTAAAAAGCTTGAGCAACGTGTTGTACTCACCCCTGGATTCAGGAAGAGGTTGACATGCTTGTGGAGAAGAGCTTGATTCTGCTGGTTCCCCGCACAGAAGTTTTGCAAGAACTGATGAGCTAGTTTCATGATATCCTGCATTCTCATATCTTCTCCCTGTTGCAGATAAGAGCCGATAAGAAGAGGTACCCAAAGATTGACGACTAGATTTTTACCTTCTCGTATGGTATCTGCAAGAGCTCCAGGACCACACTGTGGGCACCCATGTTCCTCAGGAGCCTCTGTTGTTGTTTTCGGCTCTTCCTGCCAGACAGCCCTTCTTGAACACACAACCTGCTGAGTCGCAGAAGGATCTAAAAGGCCCACACGTGCTGTTAAAGTACATTATATCTTATTGCACGTTTCTTCCCTCAAACAAGGAAATTACCTCTTTGACCACCCTGTAGTTGTAGCTGCTGGTGCTTTCTGCTTTCTTTGGCTTGTCTGATCCACCAAAAACTCCCTAAAGCAGCATTAGGGAAAACACCTTAAATTCCAGTTTTGTTTCACTGATATTCTGCTCTCCCTTGTGTTGCTTAAAACAAACACATTTTGGTGGAGGGTATTAGAAACTCTAACTTGTTGATTTTACATCCATTTCCATCGCTTTGAACACATTAATTATGTTAGGTGTTAACATATATATTTTATACCATTATTTTAAAAACCATTTTCCATTTCTAGTGCATCAGAAAACATATTTTTAAAGTGGCTTATGTAAAAAGCAATTTGGTTCCATATACTCAACATTTTTATGCTCAGACTCTGTGGAAAGGCCTTCCCCTCCATCCATGCCTTCATCTGGGCCCTGTCGCTTGTAAACCCAAAGTTCCGACTTCTCCACGATGGATCGCAGCTGGTCCAGGTCTGACTTTATTTGCTTGTAATTTTCCACATCTTGACTGGTGACCAACAACTGGACCTGTAAAACCACATACATTTATTTTGAAAAAGGATCACAGATTCCCAGCAGCAAATACAGAGTGAGAGATTAAAAACAAATCTTTATATTTGAGAAACGTGAGGAATGTTAAAGGCTATGGGAATTCGAACCATTTTAGCTTATGTGTTGTTACTTCTGTTACTTTTTTTATTTATTTATTTTTTAAATGGGATTGTTTAACCTTAGTGCGACATACAGTACTGCACAAAAGTTTAAGGCAGGTGTGAAAAAATCCTGTAAGCTAAGAATGCTTTCAAAAACATAAATAATTACCATTTATATTTATCAATTTACAAAATGCAAAGTGAGCAAACAAGAGAAATCTAAATCAAATCAATATTCGTCATTACTACCCAAAGCCTTCAAACCAGCATCAATTCTTATAGGTACATTTGCACAAAGTCAGGGGTTTTGTAGGATTAGAGGTGTATGATCAACCAAATATACCAAACCGGTGCTAATGATTATCAATTATGTTGAAAGACAGTCATTAAGTGAAAAAGATACAGCTGTGTAGGAGCTTAAAACTGGCTGAGGAACAGCCAAACTCTGCTAGCAAGCTAAAGGTTGTGGACAGTTTCATGTCGCAGGTCACACACCAGGCAAGACTGAGCATAGAAACAAGACACAAGGTAGTTATATTAAGATTTCAAAGCAGACTGGGGCTTCAAGATGTTCAAGCTCTTTTGAAGAAGCACAAAGAAACGGGCAACGTTGAGGATTGTAGACGCAGTGGTCGGCCAAGGAAACTTAGTGCAGCAGATGAAAGACACATCAAGCTCATTTTCCTTCGAAATCGGAAGATGTCCAGCCGTGCCATCACCTCAGAACTGGCAGAAACCAGTGGGACCCAGGTACACCCATCTACTGTCTAGAGAAGTCTGGCCAGAAGTGGTCTTCATGGTAGAGTTGCAGCCAAAAAGCCATTCCTCCGACAAGGAAACCAGCCCAAGCGACTCAACTATGCTCAAAAGCATAGGAAATGGGGTGCAGAAAAATGGCAGCAGGTACTCTGGACTGATGAATCAAAATTTGAAATATTTGGCTGTGGCAGAAGGCAGTTTGTTCCACGAAGGGCTGGAGAGCGGTACAATAATGAGTGTCTACAGGCAACAGTGAAACATGGTGGAGGTTCCTTGAAAGTTTGGGGCTGCAATTCTGCAAATGGAGTTGGAGATTTGGTCAGGGTTAATGGTATCCTCAATGCTGAGGAATACAGTCAGATATTACTCCATTACTGATAAGGAATTTAAGTTGCTTTTATAGTCTTATCACAATAAACATATAATCATGACTACCGCAGCTCAGAAAAAGCTCATTTTCCCATGCAAGCTGTCATAACCGTGTTCACGGACTCTTACAGAAAGCCGGTTCTAGCTAGCTGCATCCAGAAACAAAAGAACAAACTGTTTGTGTCCGAGTTTGTAATAATCTGAGCTATTGAATAAAAAAGACGGCAAGATGCAAGAAGCCAATCCACTCCTTGCTGGTTGAAAATCTAGATTCTGACTTTGTTGTTATTCTAACACTCGTCTCTCTTCTCATGCCGATTGTCCGGGAGAAAATCAGAATACCAAAATTTATTCTGCAGCAGGACAACGGCCCCAAGCATACACTGTCATTAAGAAATATCTGGGATTACATGATGAGACGGAAGGATTTGAGAAAGTCTACATCTACAGAAGATATGTGGTCAGTTCTCCGAGATGTTTGGCCGAGTTCCTTTAAAAACTGTGTGCAAGTGTACCTAGAAGAACGCTGTTTTGAAGGCAAAGGATGGTCACACCAAATATTGATTTGATTTACATTTCTCTTCTGTTCATTCACTGCATTTTTTTAATTGATGAAAATTTTAAAAAATCCATTTTTGAAAGCATTCTTAGTTTACAGCATTTTTTCCACACCTGCCTAAAACCTTTGCACAGTACTGTATGTATATTTTAAAACAAAGTTAAAAAATAGGAATTTAATTTACAAAGTTACATATTTGGGGTGGGTGGATGTCATCCAAAAGGTTCTGATTAAGCTGCATTTCGAAATTACCAATACAAGAATAGGGGCAAGTATTTTCCTGGCCTAAATTTATATTGCCTCGTTCCACTGGGGTTTTGAAAATAAGTTCTGCTTTGTTACTGGACCTCCTTATGATACCTGCTTAAACGCCTGTAGAACTTCCTGTCTTTGACTGAAGTGCCTGAACAGAAGATGAAGAGCTCGGGACACCAGGGGGGGGTAGTCGTGCATGGTCAGGTGCAGGAGCACCCTGAGGAAGGTGCGGCCACCATGATCGTCCAAATCCAGTGGAGTGTCCTCTTCACTACACTCGCACCAAAAAAAACAGTTTGTGAGGAAGATGAACAGACTTGTGTGCTACAGTGTATTTGATGTGGCGTGCGGATTCACCTCCCACCAAAGATTCCCTCTGCCTGTTCTTCAATATGCTCAAAATCAAGAGCTCCTGAATCACATGAAAATAAAATCCCATTAGTCAGACATACGTAAGAAGAGCTACGTTTAAATCTGACCTGGCATGTTGTTCGGACCTACAACCGTCCCGGAAATAGAGAATTCGCTCTGAGAGTTGCTCTCATCAAACTCTCGCTTGAATATGGACAGCAGACATGAGATCCTGTAGTCCAAGCGCACGTTCAAGATGAACTACAACAGTTAGAGAAAAAGGAGACAAGTTTCTTCCATTTACAACCATAATTTATTATCTTGTCTTTTTGAGGAACCTGCTTAATTGGACTTTATAAAAAAAAAGCCAAATGTATTTGAATCTGTAAATGTTGTAATAGTATCTTTTAAGAATATTATATATATACATACACACTTACATTTCTGTTTATAAAGGTGAATAATAGGCTAAAATGTTAAAATAGAATATGTAAACAAGTTTCATGTCAAACCATTGACTAGATATTCTTTGTTTCCCGTCTCTGGATTTTTTTATCCATTTACTTTTTCATTCGCAATAGAGGAATTAAATGAAATTATTATATTTAAAAGACAATCTAAAGCAGAAATGGGTCATTAACAACAACTGGTCGAAGCAAAATTCTAAAACTGATCAAGGATAAAATATTTGTTTAACTTTTTTCCTTTGAATTGATTCGCATTCTGCATTCCAATTTTTTGATCTTAAGATGCACTTTTTTTTTTACTTCATAAATAAGCCTTATTTATCTGTTTATCAGGATTCACTGGAGCTCCTTCCCATACATACATATATATACAGTATATATATATATACAGTATATACAGTATATATATATAGGAAATATGAAGTTAGTTGTTACTAAATTAATTGTTTGTTAAACAATATTCATTGTAATGCTCCTCACAGCTTTGTGACAAAGTATATGTTGTAATAAAGTAAGTTGATGATGCAGCACCTGGAGGATTTCAATGATCTTGAGCTTCGTGTCCATGACCAGTATGTCCTGCTTCTCCGGTTCGGTCTGAGTCTTGACTGTGGTTCCACCGGTGCTGCTGGCTGGAGCCGTCGGGAGGAAGCCACCTCCTCGCAGGACGACCTGAGACATGAGCTCTCCCACACCGTGGATGGACTTCATCACATTGCTGCCTACAAATGCACACATACACATTGATGGAGGAGACACAGGAGCCACTTCATATTTAAAACAGCACAAAAAGAGTTAATACTTTTACTCTCTTCTTCCTTTTCCAGCTTGTTAAAGGTAAAAATGTTGTTGAGGTGGACACAATCAAGAATAGCCAGAAGGATCTTGGTGAGTCGCAGCAGGTCGCTGAAGTTGTAGAATCCAAAATAAATCAGATTCCTGGAAAGATTCACCACCTAAAAGAGGAGCAAGGTGTGTTCAACACGATCCCCTTTCTGTCATCTACTAGTGCAGGGGTAGGGAACCTGGTCCAGAAAGAGCCGCAGTGGGTGCAGGTTTTTGTTCCAACCGATCAAGCATGTACAGTTTAACCAATGAGGTTTCAGCTGAACAAGCAACACCAGACTGACAATCAACTGATTACACTCCTAAGACACCTGATTGGATAAAATGTGACCTCTTGAATGGTTGGAACGAAAACCTGTACCCACTGCGGCTCTTTCTGGACCAGGTTCCCTACCCCTGTGTAGTGCAACACTTACCTCAAATGTCAGCTTGTTCTTCTCCTTGTCTGCAAAAGGAAAGCTCTGACAGAAAACATCTCTCAGGTAGTTCTCCACAAACTCCATAGTTTGAGAGAATCTCTCTTTGATTTCATCTTTTGATGTTCCATCGTTGTCATAACTGCAGCGACACGAAACAAGGTTGTTAAAGCCACAGGGAAAATTGACGTAATTTCTCTTACTCATCAATGGCGATTTCAGATGGAATCTCTGACCAAAGTCTGGCATATTTGACAGGTGTGACCTGCTCCTGAGGGTCACGATCCACATGCATGTGCAGCATCATGCGGCAAAATGAAGCCCGCAGGTCGTACGGCAAATCCTCGTCTGACATGCATCGCAGAATCAGATCTACATCCAGCTGACCCGAGATCTTGTTTATTGCCAAGTACTGACGGTCCAAACACATCCTGGCGAAGAGATTTAGTTGGTACCTGAAAGAGGAAACATTGTCTTCATTTCAAAGATTCCAGAGAAAGTTGTCCCTTGTCAGCCGTGTTATTATCTCGATGATAACAATCAATTTGAAATGTTTCTGTCCGGTTTGAGGGAACATCACACCACAGAGATCACTGGTAAAAGTGAGCAATGACCTGCTAAAGGTCAAAGATCAGGGCCTTGTGTAAGGCCCCTTCTTCGGGACCCAAGTGCTCCATTAGACACTGTTGACCACAAGATATTCTACAAAGGCTAGACAACCGAATAGGTATAAGTGGAACTATTTTGATTTGATTTTTTAAATCTTACCTATCAGACAGAAAGCATTATGCGCCGCTCATCGACACACACTAAGGTCAGCTATGGTGTCCCACAAGGTTCTGTTCTTTGTCCAATCCTATTCACAATCTCTATGCTAGGCAACATGATCAGAAGACACTATAAACTGTCACTGATATGCTGATGACACTCTAACTACAGTCCTATATCACAGATATCAAGTCCCGGATGACCCAAATCACTGTGAAGAATCCGTGTGTTTGCGTTGATCAGGGCTTATCAATTAACTCGCACATAAAACAAATCTCACAGACTGCTTACTTTCACCTTCGTAACATTTCAAAAACAAGGCATTTCCTTCCCTCAGAAACAGCTGAGAAGCTCATTCATGCTTTTGTTGCCGCCAGGCTGAACTACTGTAACTCCTGTGTACTGTAACTGTATCTCTCTTAAATTGAAAACCAAACACAGAACGCACATAACTTAATCCAAGCAAATAATCAGTAAAGCCCCAAAACATGTATAGAAACATAAAGACCAACATTTTATTTTTTGACAAATTAAGCTGAAGTTACCTGTAATAACTAATCACTTCCTGGTCTTCCTTCTGGCCCTCTTTAGCATCCTGGGCCAGCTCCCTGATACTCTTGCTTCGAATCTCTTTGTTGCTGTCCTTCCAGAACAACCAGACTTCCTCCTCGTCTTCTTCCGATTCTACAGAGTTTTCCCCGAGAGGTGCACCCTCAATCTCAAATCTGGAGAGTACCAGTCTGAAAAAGAACATCATTATTTTTATTTACTTTTCTCGATATATTTTACGTTTTTGCCAGAAATAAGACACATTTCAACACTTTTAAAATACATCATGGCAGGGGAGTCTACAGACATCTTTAAAACATAAATGGTTTTATTTGCCATTTTCTTAAAAAAATAGTTGAGCTGTATCTTTAAAATGGATAAAAAAATAAAGCTTCCTGTACAAATGTTCAGGGCAAAATATTGGATTAATTCATAGGTAAAAGATGTTGAAAATGACTATAATGACATTTTTTAACCACTAAAATTGAGTCACCATAGAATCATGATGTGTGTTTTACATTTTGACTTACTTTTGCATAATTCACTGTGTGTCTTACCTTGATGGGACAGTTGGTTCCACTTAAGAATTTGTCACTATACTAGTACAAAAACGATTAAGTAGCTTGACTTAAGTAGTTTTATCCTAATAGAGAAATTGCTTTTTAACACATTAAACATAAACCATCAGAGAATAAATATCTGCCTCTCAGGAGAAGTTGACACTTACTTAGTCTCTATCAGAATGTCTCCATTAGCCGGGTCCAGAACTGCATTACAGATGAGCTCCTGTGTGACTGGGATGGACTTGTTCATTGACACACACAAGTCTGACAGGTAATCCAGGAACCTAAATATACAAAAGAGATATTATATTAGATTAAGTTCACTTAAAAGCTAAAGAAGGAACATATGCCATGGAGGAGGCGAGTAGTAAAGGATTTATAAAACCATCATAATGTTTTTACCATGCTTGTCACTTCCCAACTTTGCAAACAATCACAATAAATTACAAAATAATGTTAAAGAGGAATATTCTGGACCAACCCAACACTTAACATCTGACGTGTAGCAAACAGAAGGGGTTTAGAAAATGTGTGCAAAGGACATGATCACAAACCTGGGTTCCCGGTTCTTACGGACCAGACTGACAAAGGTGTCGATCTCTGCAGCAGTGATGTGTTTCTCCAGCAGCTTGCGGTTGTTATGGAGCAAAGCTGTGATTGTGTCTTCTGCCAGGACATCATAGCCGATCTGCTTCTGCATGAAGCGGAACTGTTTGGCGATATATTCCTGCGACAAGGATGAAGAGGATGAATAGATGTACACGGATCTTATATACACATATACATATGTATTAACATATGTATATACTGCACATTCAGAACTCTGCAGCGAGAATTCTAACCCGCTCAAGTAGAAGAACTCACATTTCTCCGATCCTTAAAACTCTTCACTGGCTTCCAGTTTCTTTCAGGATCAACTTTAAAATTCTGGTTCTTACTTTCAGATCTATTCATGGTCAGGCTCCTCCTTACATCACTGATCTGATCCAGCCTTACACCCCAGCTCGGGCTCTGAGGTCTGTGGATCAGAATCTACTTATGGTTCCACGCACACGGCTCAGGACCAGAGGAGAGAAATCTTTTCAGGCTGTTGCTCCTAAGCTTTGGAACGATCTTCCTCTCTCTTTGCGCTTGATGGAGTCTACTGACTCCTTTAAGAAACATCTTAAGACGTTTCTATTTGTTCAGGCTTTTCCTTGATTTTCTGGAACTCCTGTGTTGTTCTCAGTATTATCTTGATCTTTAAAGTATATACTTTATTGAGTATTGTTTTGATTGTTAAAGTGCTTTGTGACCCTGGTCTGGAAAAGCGCTATATAAATAAATATTACTTACTTACTTACATGTGTAGAGTCAGTCTACCATGTTTATTTTAGAGCTCAGAAGAAGTTGGTATGCCCCAACTGACTTCAATTGTATTACTAGATTTTCCATATTTTTAGCTAAAACAACTGATGAAGTAAAGTCAAAACACTGAATGAGTATGACTTTGGATCCCTCAATATTTAAGGAAACAGACGCGATGAACATTAATAACAAACAAACGTTCTCAGCATGATTCAATGCTGCAGGTTTCAGCCTACCGTTACCACGTGTTGAAATTTAAAAAGGTCTGACTAAACCTGCCTGATTCTTCCGGTAGTCCTGCTGGGAGTGACGCAGGACGCGGTAGCAGAGGCGGCAGATGTGTCTGAAAGGAGCATGACGCTGGTCCGCCAGCTCCTCCAGTCGCAGCATCGGTCCGTCACCGCTATCAGTGAACGGAGCCTGCAGCAGCTTGAATATCTGAGAGAAAACAAAACCTCTGTCACATGTGCAGTTTTTCATCCAATAAAATAAATGATCGGCAGCAGCCAGGAAAGGGTGCGATGACAATGTATACCTGCTTGAGGATGTTCTGTTCTCTCATGAGCTTCTGTCTTTCCCTGTTGGGTTTGTTGACCATGATTTCGAGGACATCTTGTCCACTGTTCGGTATATCAACCACAAAGAACACAAGATCTTCTAGGAGCTTGGTGACGGCGCTGAAAAGACATTCTTGACTTGAGTTTTCTCCTTTCCTTAACCTCACACATGGTGGGATCCTTACCGTCGCTCGTTCTGAGTGATGGTGCCTTTCTCCAGCTTCCCAGCTATGGATGCGAGCACTTTGCTAGCATCATTAGCAAAGTCAAGGTCTCTGACTTCCGCAGGAGAAACTGGTACGATTGCAAAAGCCTCTTTGTCTTCTTTCAGTGCCGAAGTCCCAATCTATTCAATAAATGAGCACAATGAGTTTTGTAATAAACTCAGCTAGCCAAAAACTTACACGCAGCATCACTGGTTTTTCCTCATCTTTGTCGATTGGTTGATTGGTGCTGTGAACCCAGGTATTGGTGCAAACATGTCTGAGGCGCACATATGAATTCCTGAAAGATTATTATACATTATTGTTTAGCCACATGAAAATCGCAATCATTTTGTACATGTAAAACTCAAGATATTTTGAGATTCTTCAAGCAATTAAACAGCATCACGTCATCACCCTAAACATGACACTTCTTGGGTTTTTAAAAGCCATATCTTTAAAGGGCAACTACTGTCAAACTCCAACTTTCCTAAAGTTATTCCAATGTTGAAGTCTTCCTCTCAGAGAGTAAGTCCCTCATCATTCTGACGCTTTGAAGTTATTCCTTTATAAAGTTCTCCCCCCCCGTCTGAAATCTCGGGGAACGAGAGGTTTCGAGAGCGGAGTCCATTATGACGCAACAATGGCTCTAGCCAGCTGTAGACGCTTTGTTTATACAACGAGTCTCCTGGAGGTGGAGATTTCCAGGATGGATGATGTGAGCTGACAAACCACATTTTCTGAAGAGATTGGTAAAAAAGATTGAATCCCCAGAAAAATTTAACATTTTAGTGGGCGGGGCTTAAGTAAACATTTTCTAATGTAATATATTTAAATGGAAAAAAACAGACACACACTGATGAGTACAATAGAGTCCAATGTCTATTTAAGAGTCACTTAAATAAAACAAATGAGTTGCCCTTTTAGTTGACTCTCCCAACTAGCCCTTTTCACTTCAATGGAAAACACTGTATACAAAATACAAATGAACACATGATTAATAATGTTGCGTTCTGGAATCCAAACCTTGGTACTTGTGAGTCTCCTCCTCTCAGGGTAGTGGGATCGAGCTCAAATATGGAAGAGATGTCGTTGCCTTCCGGAACAGACACCAGTGTGTACATGACTTTATCCTGAGTGTTTCTCAGACGGGCCCTTAAACCTTCCTGCTCCGTGTCCAGCTGGTAGAAAACATGCTCTTTCATTATCAAAATAGTAGTAAAAAAAATTTTTTTTTTTTTACAGTTACATTTCTTATTTTCTTTGGCATATTTTTAATTTAATTCTTGGAACTCCTGGCAGGTAAAAGCCGACCTACTACGAGTACCGCAGTACAAGTCTGCCCCCTGCTGGCCATTAACGAACAACTGAACTTGTACTTACTGAGGAGCGTGACTCAATGCACTCTTCTTCATACTCTGGATTGACCTGTAAATATTCAACTGATTATTTGTTGTGTATTACATGTTATGTTTTTTACAAAAAACATAACATAACATGTAATACACAACAATGTTTTTTTACAAAAACATAACATGACAGCTAGGTTTAAGAGGACATGGGGAGATACCCTTTTTATTAAATTGAAGTTTGAGCTGGGACATTTAATTGCCACATACTTGTGGGGTTGTGAGGGGCTTTATAGATAAACGGTTGATGTGTAAAACAGTATATATACATGCACAAGCACAAGCACACAGTATATTGTCTGTGCTTTGATTATAACCACCAGTGCCTCTTTAGTAAGGACGTGTCAGATGTTTGCTTTATTTGATTGACAGCTACTACAAACCTCTGCAGCCAAGTAATGTCCAGTGGCCAGGTGTTTGAACCTGAACAGACTGTTCCAGTATCCAGCACCGCCACGACACGGATCATGCTGGACCACCTGATGGCGAACACAGAACATCGTTGTGAGGTGCGGAAGATCACAGCGCGATCACATTAGAGCACTTCTTACTTCTATTTCCCAGAGGGCTTTGCTGCTAGTTGCCGAGGTAGCCGATTGACGTCCAGTAGTGCGAAGAAATACATACTGTTTTTTTCGGTGATCGTCACATGTGAGGAACTTTTCCTGCTCTGCGTGAAAGAGCCGCACCACATCGCCCTGACATTGATAGAAATTATTTATTTAATTGTAGGAGAAGATTAAATAATAATAGTTATGTAGCCTAAAGTAAATCTTCTGCAGAAGGGTGTGTATATAATACTGTAAATAAACAAAGGGACTTGCCCACTTAATGCATATGAAGATTATACAACACAAAACTTAGACCAATAACTGCGTTGCACTGAATGTTTCAGTGTGATTTGCTGTTTTTAGAGCCAACGTCACCCTTTTCTGTTTTTGACCATATTTGAACACATGGACGTTGCCTCCCTCTGTGGTCATCGTTACGACAAACATGACACTTTATAAACTAAAAAAAAGGACCGTCAACATACAATCCACAACTCATTCTGTTCAATGTGATTTTATGATGTGATTTGTAAAATATTCCTCACTATTAGTGGTGAGCACTGGCCCACATTATATATGGTTTGTTTGAGAATGTAAAGACAAAAGTGAGACGGGACCAAGAAAAAAATCCTTAACATGATCAGAAAAATGTAGAATAATACTTTAACTCATGGACAAAATGTAAAAAAAAGGGGTACAAGTTAAATTGTAAAAAAGTGTAATTACATCCTAACACGATGAAAAAAACAACCTTATTTGGTCATTCGTCATTTCATTGTATAGATATATTCCAAAGGACGCAACCTGATAAAAATGGCAATTGGAACAAACAAACAAAAAAAATGAAAAAACATCATTAAACAAAAACTATTATAACAAATATTTTCATTATCCATCACTGGTCCATTTCTGATTAGAGGCATAAAAATAAAGTTTAAATTAAATTTTATTTTCAGATTAAATCATTGCAGTATTAGTTAAACTCTGACCTCACGAGGGTCACATAAATACAGTCCAACTCATAGAGTATAGTATGTTAACAGAAGCAGTATTTAATGCCACTTTGGCAGCCAAGGCCAGGCACAGCAGAAAACAAGATACATTTAGACCAAAATAGGAAATCATCAAAAATCACTGGCTCTAAATGCAGAAGATAAACTTTTTGTTTGTTTACATTCCTTTTTAGAAATACAAACCCCTTTAAGGACGATCTCCTGGTTGTCGCTCCATTTCATGAACAAGACGATCTTCCAGCTGGTGTTGCAGTTGACAGAGTTCACCTAGAAAAACACAGGTTCTCATTTTGATATAAAACGCATCTACAGGCACTCATTAAAAAAAATTCTGGCTAACACCTGTAAATCTTATCAACTGTCCTGCAAAGATAACTCAACATTATTATTCAACACTGAACACAGCATCTTCATGAGCAGATATTATAGAGTCCACATTTATTTCTGTTGGATGACGTTGAGGAAAAACCAACCTCGTTGCAGCCTGGATTGTCCACCAGCTGATGTGTGCTGGCGTGGAGCGGCTGACCAGCATTCACTGGATTCAGGACCACTTTGTCACCGATCACCACCTGCCATCACACACACACACACACACACACATCAGAGAGGCAAACAAGATCAAAAGAAGTCCTCAGCTTTTCCAACAAGGGTAACCGAGGCAGCCGTGATAACGGGAGCAGGATTAAGGGGAATCATGAAGAAAGCTGACAAGCGTACAGAAATTAGCCAAGCAGGCAACTCTGCATTAACTATTTTAATTAAATTATAAAAAATAATCTATATACTTGAAAATAAGTCATAGCAGTCTATTGATTGAATCCAAACGAAAATCCACTGCCCAAGTCAGGATCTTGTCCGAAGCCTCAGCCAAATGTAACAGCTACTCACGCCCAGTACTCCTGGGCACTAGTCAACGTTTCAAAAGCATCTTTGTGCTCAGGTGAAAACAAGGAAATATTGTCATGTCTTCACTGGAGTTTGAAGTTCATAGAAGCAGTTTTGCCCTGAACCAAAACCATGGTAGGAAATTCAGGATTTACATTGGTTTTAGTCCACAAAAGCCCTCTCTAAAAAAGTTGGGTTCAATAAAAATGTGCCTCTAAAATATATTTGACATATTTTAGATCATATCTAGAAGGAACTAAATTACATAAATCACTTTATATTTTTGTTTATGTAAAGTTGTACCTGGACATGAAAAGGTTCTAAGAATTCTGCCTTTCAGATGAATTCTTCATTGTATTGTTATACACTGGTGATGAACTACTCACTACCATCATGCCTTCCAAAGAGTAAGAAGGGTCAGTACATTTGGACGTGGGGTCCTCCATCTCTATGGCTTAGGTTACTGAGGTAGTACAAAAAAACTCTCAGGGACTCAGGGGGTGGATAATATTTACCCAAAGTTTCTAAAGGCCTTGGATGTTGTGGGGGCCCAAAACTTTATTATCTTATCTTATCAGAAAAAAAAATAGAAAAATTGTTCTACTTTTATACACAGAAACTAGAAAATAAAAACTAAACAAATTGCCATACACTGTCCCCAATGGAACGGAGTTTGTAGAAGGGCTGGATGTAGAACCAGGAACCTTCATTTCCGGCTGTGTCCAACATCACCCTCATCGCGTTCTTCTCCAACAGAGCCGGCAGACGCTTGTTTACAGTCAGATATTTGTTGCTCTTCAGATGCAGGAGCTGACGAGAAATAATGCAAGAAAAACCTAAACGTGACATATGTATATACATGGATACTTTTTGATCAAATTCTGTTGACGTGTATATAGACGTAAGATCATTCATATTTTAAAAAAAAATCATTGCAATGTGTCTTAGACAAAAACTACTTTGACTGTACAAGTAGACGAGTGAACCAACGACAGAGGGAAACAAACCTGAATGACATTTCCGTATTGTGTCACCGTTCCAAGCAGCTTTTTGTTTTCAGAGTCATTTTGCTTCTTTTCCAAATCAGCTGCATGCTGAAAGACAGAGAGATATTGTGTCCCAAAAACTTTTTATAATATCCGTCACTAGTTAAACTCCAAATACAACTTGTTAGAAGTTAGAAACACTTTAATATGATCAGTAGTTTTACTGTAAGTAAAGGTTATTTGTAAAGCGCATTTCTTAGACCATGTTGACAAAACGCTTTAACAATCAAAAACAGTAGACCGATAAAATATATACTTTAAAAGGTCAAGACACATAAGACAAACACAGGAGTCCCAGAAAATCAGGGAAAAGCCTGCACAAATAATAAGAATGTCTTAAGATGTCAAGCGCAAAGAGAGAGGAAGATCATTCCAAAGCTTAGGAGCTTTCTCTCCTCTGGTTCTGAACCGTGTGCGAGGAATCATCAGTAGATTCTGATCCACAGACCTCAGAGCCCGAGCTGGGGTGTAAGGCTGGATCAGATCACTGATGTAAGGAGGAGTCTGACCATGAATAGATCTGAAAGTAAGAACCAGAATTTTAAAATTGAAGCTGAAAGAAACTGGCAGCCAGTGAAGAGTTTTAAGGATCGGAGAAATGTGAGTTCTTCTACTAGAGCAGGTCAGAATTCTCGCTGCAGAGTTTTGTATCAACTGCGGACGAGACAAGTCGTTCTTGTTTAGACACATAATAAACTGTTAAAATAGTTCAAACGAGAAGATAAAAACGCATGGATTATAATCTCCAGATCATGTTGCGACATCATTTTCCTAAGTTTAGAGATTTTTCTCAGTTTAATGAAACAGTTTCTGGTCAGTTTTCTGCAGTGACCTCATAGGGGTCGCATAGCTTCAATCAAAGGGCCACAGTGGCCATGTGTCAATAGGAATCATTTACATCTCTGAAAAAAAAAAAGAAAAAAGAAGAGTCTGGAGTCGTGGAAAGTAAAATCCAGAAATGTGTGTGGTCGGATGGCTTTAAATAGTTTTGTCTTGAAAGAGAAAATACTCTGAATACTGCTGTTGAAAAGTAATCTGCGTTCAGTTTCATGGGTTTTCATCAACATGTGAACAGGCGACTGTGTAGCCACAACAATGTGGAGACACCAGGGGGTCAACACGTTGTCACTTACATGCAGCTTGTTAAGCAGCACCGTGTCGGTGTTTCCTCCAGGCTTCGCTGCTTTCCAAAACTGTTTCTGAGCCGAGTATCGGTTCATAGGACAAAGCCGGAAGAGACAGTCTGCAGAAAAGAAAGAGTCATGATTGCCCATTGTAAGCTGATCACTTTGATTTACATTTTAGCCATGTGATAAATAATTGACATTTGCATTAACACTGAAATGAAAATAAATAAGATACATTTTACAAACAAAAAAATCAATTTCAGCCTCAAAACATTTGTTTAAATTTGTTAAAACCACTCATATACGAATCAAATCAACATGTCAAACTTTTTTCTGCTCGTTTGTATCCATTAGTTCCATTAGTATAAATATAGACACGTTTATGTTGCTCTTAATGCAACATCAGCAACTGCAATCCTTTGAGGGATCATACAGACTTCATCCAATACCCGTACGAAACCAGTACTTTAAAAAACATGCAAACAGGTGATTTGATTAAAGATGATTATTATCAGCAAAGACACAAACTAGTTCTACAGGATGATCAGGCAAAAGAAAGACGGTTAGACTGTGTGTGTTTAGGTCTTTAAAACTATAAATAATATAGTATAATGATATTTTTGAAAGATTTGACCGTGAAACAAACTCTCGAAAACAGGAATGTGCTAAACCCACATATGTAACATGTTGTTCACAGACTAAAATCATATCTGACAGTTACACATAAAAAAAACACAACAGTTCCTTCTTCCCAGCTCAACTTCCTCTTCTGTACAATGACATACAAACAACACAATTCGAAAGTTACGTCCATGATTGAAATTAGGTTTTAATGTTTTTCCTCGCAGTACAAGAAGTACAAAGAGAGATCTGGGACACAGACTTTATTTTCCTCCTCTCCCTCTCCTGTGATTACATGACCAAATAAGGTCAGCAGCGAGCGAGGGAGTAAGATGTGCAAGGGAGAACGAAAAGGGTGGAGACTCCCTCTAATTCCCCTTTAAATTTTCTACTTCATCTGTCAGGATAGCTCTTTTGAACTGATCCGAGAGCTGAAGCCCTCTTCACTCACTCGTAAACTGATATTTTTGGTGCGTTTAACAGGATTTCAGACAAGGAATGGAGCAAAGAGACACAAGAAAAATAGTAAAAGAATTTGAGACTTAGAGTATAACCGCAGATCAGGAGATCTATTGTGGGTTTGTTTTAGTGCAGATGATTTCATAAGAGTGGTTAAAAAAAAAAGTAGAAGAAACAATCTAGATCCTTTAACCACCAGGCAGAGAAGGTTTGCCTGACGTCCAGCAAATATGTTGGGAGAAAAAAAAAAAACCCAGTAAATTCAGAGGCACGGAGTGAACTGATGGGTCCAGTGCACAGGGGAGTTATCAACACTCGCATAATAAATAACTAGGACATTTTTACAAGCCATTTACAAAACCTTACCAAGATAGTGAAGATCCTTGTCCAGATCAAGTAAAAGAAAATATGTTTTTTTTTTTATTCAACCAACAAACCCTTGCTAGCTTGCAACCCAATGGCAGTATATTTGATTAACTGCAACTAACAATCCTTTTAAAGTTCAATGAATCAATGGATCGGATATAATAAAGTGAATAAATAATCTATTTCAAGCCATTTATTGAAAAAAGAACTGAGAGTGAACACATCTTCATTAAGTCCATAAACGTTATGATCCTTTAGACCACACAGCCTCGAACAACAAAATGGTCTAAAACAAAATATGTATATGTATGTATGCTTGACATACACTACATCTCAGTTGTATGTTATTGAACAAAAATAAATCATGTTTTTACACAAATTAAGTAAGTAAATATTTGTTACGCGCATTTCTTAGACCAGGGTCACAAAGCGCTTGAACAATCAAAACTTTAAACAGTTAAAATACATGCTTTAAAAAAGAAGGTAACAGAGAGAAAAAAAAGCAGCCCCAAGAAAATGAAGAGAAAGCACAAATAAAAAGGGTCAACACAAAATAAAAAACAGAAAAAAGGTCTCTTTACAAGTGGATCCCAAGTGGTCTGGCTTTGGGACTCACAATGTGACCATCAAGAAAAAAATAATAATAATTTGAATATTTTTTCGAAATAGTAAACAAGCCATTTTAACCACAGATACAACATAATGATGTTAAAATTAACGTATCATAAGGTTAGGCATTCCAAACATAAACTGGATTATAGACTTAAACCATTGTTGGACAGACCAGTGGCCACTAGTTGTGACCACGATCTTAATATGTCATTTGAAGAGTGCATGAGTGAAGTCGGCCAGTGTTTACATTGGGAGGAAATGTTGAGAATACTTTAGCAGTGACAAAATGAGACCCAGTGGACTTGGACAGTCTGGTTCTGAGTTCTCTATGGCTCCATGAGTGAATAACAATACGGCAGTTGAGTCATCTTCTTGTGAAGGTCTAATGATAGTACTTTTCCTACAAAGATAAAGTCGTTGGCAATGTTCAGTGCATATCCTACACACATATTCTTTGTACCCATTGTGAGTAGGTGCAAGTGGTCTTGCTCCGTCTCACCCACTTGTATCCATCTGCAGCTCCATCTGCCTGTTGCTCCACATCAAGAGGCTCTTACGATGACACAAAGGCTTGTTGATCATTGCCAGCTGACCAAACCACAGAGTCACCACAGCCACTTAGAGCACACTTGTCCTGTAGGTGCCAGGAACCAAAAAGTAGCTTTTATAGATCCGTCCTGAATAAACTGAATTATGAACATGTGCATTAAGTTTAAAATGGGATTACAAAAGAATGCCGAATGTATTGAAATGGGGGGTTGGATTATATTATTAAATTATAACATAATGGAATCATGTGGTGCATGACAATAGGGTTTGTTTTACCCTAATATGTATAGTTCTAATGCATATTTTCCCTCTGTCTGTCATTCTGTTGGTTTAAGAATTCCTCCATTCTTTTTCAGGAGAGGCAGAGCTGTGCAGCATGTGAGTCTAGAGAGTCGTGTACGAAAAAAAGATAATATTTTTGATTTGCCTAAGGACGCAGCAAGTTCTGTCACAGTGTGTTCAATGATTCGTGAGGCAATGAATCACATTTTTAAAAACATCAATTTACTTTAGAGTAAGTGGTTTCATTTTGTGATAAGGAAAGATACAATTAAATATAAATAAAGGATGGATTTTAACACAATGAGATAGAAATAAATAAATAAGGTTAAACAATAAAGTTAAGTTGGTGAAATGCAGAGGGAGAGGAAGGTCGTTCCAAAGCTTAGGAGCAACAGTCTGGAAGGATTTCTCTCCTCTGGTCCTGAAGCGTGTTCAGGAACCATCAGTAGATTCTGATCCACAGACCTCAGAGCCCGAGTTGGGGCGTAAGGCTGGATCAGATCACTGATGTAAGGAGGAGACCATGAATAGTTTTGAGAGTAAGAACCAGAATTTTTAGATTGATCCTGAAAGAAACTGGGAACCAGTGAAGAGTTTAAGAGTTTTGTATTAACTGCAGGCAAGACAGCTCCTTATTGCTTGGACACAAAATTAAATGTTACAATAGTCTAAACTTGAAGACACAATCGAATGGATTATAAACTCCAGATCATGTTGTGACATAATTTTCCTAAATTTAGAGATTAATTAATTAGTAATCTATCAAAATGAAAAGAGAAATTATAATTTTAGATTTCTGGAAACACCAGTTTGTTTTAACTTTTTCAGTTTGGACATTTGGCAGCAATTTACGTTGGTTCACAATTTAACAAAACATTTGTAATGTTTATATAAACATTATATAGACAAACCAGAAACAAGCAGTGGGCTTTTAAAAATGTCCAACTCACCTATCTTTCACAGGAAAAAATGAAACTGCTTCTACACCTGAGAGAGAGGTTGCGTTGTCATATAGAAAACAGTTCGCATTAATGAGGTCTCTTATTTTTCCCCTCACCTCAGCATTATGATTAATGTTTATTCCTTGTTGCTCTTTCAATGACAAATCTATCCATGAAGTTTTTAAATTGGTCTTTGAATGAGCCGTTTCTTCACGTTTGATGAGGCTTGAGGTCACACTTATTCCAAACAAAATGAATAATTTGTACCACTCCGTTTTAAAAACTATAATTTGCCTTACAAGTAACTTATTTTCAAGAAATTAATTTAGAAGGAACCCGTCATGATCAACAGAGAGTATTTCTCACAGACACTTGAAATGACATGCGCTGAATGAGAAAAATAATTCTGTAAACATCGTTTTAATGATTTGCTCAGGAACAGCAACGGACAAACATAACTGTACCCAGTTTGTGCCGATCACGCAGTCACTATTGCAAATATTTAAATTAAATTATTTTTTCCTTTACCAAGTCACCAAGTAGCACAAATGAAAGCAACATAAGCCACGAAATATTGGGCTGAAAGTCAAATAAAAGCAGTTGAACACGGTTGAACACTGCCTATGCAACGATCAACCAAAACCACACAAGAGAATACAGAGAGAATTTATCTCCTCTTATAGTACTTAGCATGCACAGAAATATCAGTGTGCAAGAATAAATCATAGAGATGGGTTTCTTTTAGAGGACACACAACCTGTCATGGGACACTGGAGGCCTTAGTGAAGAGATAACTTATGTACACACTCCTGAGATCAAAGCTTTCCCGTCTCTTAACAATCTCCCGTCTTCTCCTGGGAGTGCATCCCAAATACACAGTGAACCAGTGAGGAATGCTCTCTCACCAGATGCTCATAGAGAACATGTGATATGAGTGAACATACTGGAGACGGGAACTATCTAGTTGGATGTCATTTGACAGGTTAAGATGGGTCAACAAAAATACATTGCTGCGAGTATTTGACGAAAACTCTGATTTCAGTATTCTTTTGTTGTATTCTGGCTGTCAAATAAGTCATTGAATCATCACACCAAGAAATGTTCATGAAGCCCAAGTCAGTTAAAGGTTCTGTATGATGAAATAAAATCACGTTGTTGTGGTTTTAGTGCTTTTGCCCAAACTTCTTAGACATTGGTTAGATATTAATAATAATTATTATCACAATCTCAGGACTCTCTTTCTCGAGAGAAGAGGTTGAACGTAACATAGTATACAGCTGAATCAGATGCATTCATCAGGTATATTTAAAATATATACAAAAGAACAGACAAAGAATCACAACAAAATTGGTGGTTTTTGTCGCATCTGTATTATCCTGTTATTGTAGAAAGGATTTTGCAAGTTGAAGTCTGAAAAAACTCTCAAGTTTCTCTCATCTTTTACTCGAATACACACAAGTCTCACGAGTCTCCATTACCATGTCACTTCTGTATATCAAGAAACAGCAATTTCAAATATTATACATAGTTATTGCTTTATCACCCAGTTCTTGTTTTATTCATTTCATTTTTAAGCTAATTTTTAAGTCTGACAAAAAGTTGTTTGGTTGTCGTCTATCTTTTCTCGATCAAAATCTAAACAAATGTTAAGGGAACATACTTCGGTCACATAAGCATAAACAAAAATGTCTGTTTTCACAGTGTTGAGCCAGTCTGCTCCCAAGACACCGAACCCCCTGGCCAGAAAACCGAGGGTCATGAGTTCTACTTCCTGTACAAGACCTAAAAATAACCAGAGTCATCTCCAGGCGTTTGTTTAGAAATCTGCTTTCCACTGCGCTCATTTTCTCAAAGTCGATCTTTCGTCTTTCGTGACCCTTCTCTCACACACGCTCGCATGAATATATTCAACATGTGTTCGTACACAAATGCAGGCAATTAAGATTGTCAAAGGAATCCCTGTTTGAAGTCAGCAGATACAGAGCGGCGGTCACCAAAGAAAAAAAACAAGGCTTTACAGATTCAATGGCTTCTCTGGTGGAGCCGCCGCTTCAAAAAAAAGACAGATTTACTGGCTTACCTCTGAACTTTTTCGGAGGGTTGTTGAGATCCCCTGCATCCGGCTGCACGACACACCTGTCATCCACCAAGCTGCGGGTATAAATACAGTCGTTTATTAATTAAAACATTTCAAACACAGCTATCTAATCTGATTAGAGCAAATAAAAAGTATGTGTGTGTATATATATATATATATATATAGTTGTGACATCAACATAGAAAAAAATAACACAAAGTTATGCAGGACTTTTGGTAGCTTAACCCTCTAAACTCTATCTGTAATGACTAATAGTGATGTAATAGTCAAATATTTAACCACGCATTAATTTAGCTCCCATATCTTTCTTACTAAGACTTGACCCGAACATCTATTTTAGAGAGGAGTGAAGGACCATTTAATTTTTAATTTTAAATTCTAAAGTTTTTGATTAATTTGTAGCTTCAGACATCGATCATTTTAGTATTCAAGTATTCTGTCGATTATTTTATTGATTAGTCAAGTAATGGTAAAAAGAATAAAACATCATCTTGGCTTAAATAAATTAGTAAAATAATTCTAAAGTGAAAAACAAGTACAATCTGACACTTAAGTTATTACTAAAATATAGACATACATTTAATATAATGTATGTCTATATATTGCAAGATTATGAAAAACAAATATTAATCAACGGTCCAAAAATCGAATAATCCGTTATGAACTCATGCAGATACTTGGTGTGTTTGCATGACTTTTTTTTTTTTTTTTTCCCCTCTCTTGGGGCAGATGATCTGGAGAATGTTGCAGAATTGGTGGTGAGTGGAGAACAGAGCTCCGGGCCAGAAGTGTCACGACTGTTGTGAGTGAATGTGTTTGTGTGGACGTGGGAAGCGTTGGAACGCTGGAGAGACCACAATTGCTTGCCGTTGTTCAGAGTTAGGGGTGTTCTGATGCTGTAGGAATGCTGGGAGTCAAGTTTCTTTGAATCACCCCCAGTTTAAATTGATATTTGAGGAGAATTATACATTACATTTCACAAGCGGTTGTTAAAGGCGTTTCTTCATACATACAACTATTCTGTATGTGCGACTATTTCCATTAATGACATAAACATTAGGGGGTTTACATAAACTCTCCATGGCTAAGAGCACATATCTATACTTCCTTTCCTCCCAGCACTATCTGTGATGAGGTCAGTCATGACCAGAGCACCACTTCAGAAGCCTCCCACTACTTTTCACCACTTTGTTCAGTGGTATAATAATAACCTCTAGAATAGCCTCAACTTATACGCTATTGTAAATGAATGTCAAAAACAAGGTCATGTTCAAGAACAAAAAAGATTCCTGATAAGAGGAATTTTACACTCACTTAAATTATTGTTTAAGCTTTTTTTTTTTATCCCATATATAGAATGCCAGTGGCCTTATGATTATGAATTTAATAATGATTTGAATTATAGATGAAAACAGGAAAAAAGAGATAATCTATTGAAAAGTTTTTAATTAATATATAAATAGACTGAGCTGAACAGTGAAAAAAGTTTTTTATCTGGTTTGTATGGAAGAAACGTCCAACGTTTTTCATGTCAGAAACTTAAGATTAATTAATCAATTATATATATTTTTTAAATCTTCTTGATTTTTTTGTATCTTCTCTCAACAGATAATTGGGTATTTAAAAACATTATAAACATCACAGAAGACACAGTCCGGGCCAAATGTTTAGACACACCTATCAGGCCCAAGTTTTTGCAATTTTTCTTTTTGTCTGACCTTTGTGTCTTTAAAGTTTCTCTTAGCTTATCTGACAACTCAACTGATGGCCCTAACTCCATTAAAAAGTCACGAAATTCCACAAGGTAACCCAGACAGGAAACACCTGTAAAGTGAAAAACCAAGTCAGGCGACCCTTTATTGTATTCATCAAAAATAACTTAAAGTCTGCAAAGCATTAATTAGAAAAAAAAATGGCTACTTTAAAAATTACACTATAAGACGATGTTTTCATTTATTTCAAATTTGTTCGTCGAGTAATATTTCCATACATATTCATACATAGTTTGAATGCCTTCAGTGACAATCTACAATCTAAAAAGACATCAACAATAAAGAAAACACATTGAATGAAAGGGTGTGTCCAAACCTTTCAGCCTGTACTGTATACAAAACATGTGCACATCTAAAGGAAACTTTAATTAATTTATTGTTCATAGTTTTGCACCTTACTCAGCAACTTAAAACATGTCCATGTAGTGTTAGCGGTTCCCTTTGAAAGCTTTTTTTTATTATTTTATGGACCATTCTGACATATTCAAAGTTCTGCATAATCGTTTGTAACAAACTTTAATGTTTAATTTTGTTTTTCTTTTCTCAATCTTATTTTCTGTTTTTACTGCACGACATTGTTTTTAGGCATTCAGCATTTTTGTAGGCAAGATTTGTTTCAAGAACTACCATTATTCATACACCTATACCTATACTATACCTTATTCACCAGCTTTCTCATTGAGTGCCATTGAATACCATTGGCTGAAAAATGATATCCTCACAATGAGCAGAAACTGCCTTAACTGGCTCATTCATACACAAACTATAAACATTTGTATTGTCCAACTTACCAACAGTTAGTCAAATAGAGATGAAAATAAAGTTCATTTAACACAGTTTGATTTCAATCTGTGTCAATGTTCACTTAAATTCTTTTGTATTAGTAATACAATTAGGCGAGCTGTTCATCTTTACCACTTTTTACTGCCGAAACGATCCATTTATGATACATTTAAATTGATGAGGCAAAGACTCCAATACTATGGTATTTCATCAACCTCAAGTGTATTTTACAGGTATGACTTAAATCAAATAAAGCAATGTTTGACTGTTTTAATTTTTAAATTTGTTTTCTTTTGAGTCTGTTGTTCCTGCTTCAGGGGTAAGGTCCACATTTAAAGCCATGAGAAACAAAAGTTTGCTATTAAGGGCAGAAATGATGTGGGTAACTTGTGGTAACCATTGGGGTGAAATGTATATGGACCAACTGCAATATGTGACGGGGGAAGTTCACGGGAAGAGACGGACAAAACTAATGGACATTCATGTCTACCTACAAGTGTCCCTTAGATGAAAACATGGGCAGCCATTGACTTGCTGCTGACCAATGCACAGATTTGTAACTACTTACCCCAAAGTGCTGATGAATCCACTGGTGGATCCTTCGGCGTAGAGGGAGCAAATGTCCCCGACGTGAAGAAAGCTGGACATCTTATCCGACATGTTTTGAAAACACCTGTAAGACAAGTAAGTAAGTAAGTAATTTTTATTTGTATAGCGCTTTTCCAGACCAGGGTCAGAAAGCGCTTAAACAATATTCAATAAAGTATATACTTTAAAGGTCAAGATAAAACTGATAACACAACAGGAGTTCCAGAAAATCAAGGCAAAGCCTGAACAAATAAAAACATCTTAAGATGTTTCTTAAGGAAGTCAGTAGATCCATCAAGCTATGCAAGTATTGCAAAATAAGCAAGTATTGCATAGTAAGCAAGTAGTGACAACAATTAAAATATATATATATTGAAGAGACAACACATATGTATACTAATTGTAAGTAAGTAAGTCATTTTTATTTGTATATCGCTTTTCCAGACCAGGGTCACAAAGCACTTAAACAATCAAAACAATATTCAATAAAGTATATACTTTAAATGTCAAGATAAAACTGATAACACAACAGGAGTTTCCAGAAAATCAAGGAAATGTCTGAACAAATAAAAACGTCTTAAGATGTTTCTTAAAGTAGTCAGTATTGCCACAATCCCAATGTTTAGAGTAGACTAAGTAAGCACTTCATATGCATTTTATTATAGTTTTTAAGGAGTTTATTGGTTACTTTTCAGAGATAAGTTAAGTAGAAAATCTGAAGGGAACACCCCCACTGCACCTGCAACAGGTAAACTTGTGGGAGATTTAGTAGCAAACAAACGTTTAGAAGATAAAGTCGACTTTATCATGTGGTCGAAGTAATACTTGACAATACTTGTATTCACAGTTTTCTGCTCAAAATGACGGTGAAACTCGAGCTAACCGAGTCAAAATAGCAGCGTGTCCAAATGACCCGAAACTAAGAAATGTGTGTCAAAAACATGTCAAGAGATAGAGAAACTATAAATATTTTTAAATAAACCAAAAAAGGGAAGTGAGCGAAGAGAGTAAAGTTGTGAGTCAAACTTCACCTCGACAGGGTAAAATACTGGCGTGTTCAGGATGGTTCAGCTACGACAACATCACGTCTTCTTCTTCTTCTCTTTCTTTCCTCCCGCTCGCTCCGGTGCTTCTCCGACCCTCCGTGACGACGACCATTTGTTTTTTTTCTTCGACAAACCTTTCGTCGCTTGTCTGTTTCTCCGGCACTGCTTTCGTCAAGCGAGCGGGTCCAGTGAGCCGCTGGCGGGCTGCCACTTCTTCTGGAGCCGCCGGACCAATGAGGGTTCTGAGAGACGAGGTTCCTGAGAGACACAATGTGGTTCTGAAGGAAATCCCTGCCAAGTTCTCTCAAGTGTGATGTATTGCTGCTTTTTTTGTGAAACGCACCGCATAAAATAATAATAATTGATGAAAAAATAAATAAATGTTTTTATTTTAATTTTTTTTAAATACGCTGCAAATACATTTGAGAGTCACCTTGGACACTGAACTTATCCTAAATGATGTAGAAATAATTATTATTATATATTTGGAAATCAGACAGAAAATAGTTAAATTTTGTACCAGCTGACCACACACGTGACCCAACACGGAAGTGAATATGTAAACAACGTCGCCGAGCGTTAGATGATAAACATGCTTCGCTCTTGTACTTTGTTTTACGTGATCGCGGTTGTGAAAGTGCTGTGTTTTGACGGTCCTCGCTCGGAACCGGTGGTCGTGACGGATGAGTCCAGCTGTGGGTGCGATAAGTTAAAAAGAGCTCAGGGTCTGAACGAAAATGTGCCACTGGAGCCACCGGCGGAAAAATACTCACGAAGAATGAATGATGGATCCTCGAAAGACTTTGACAATGTTCATTTAAGTCAGGTAATAATACACTGCTTTTTTTGCTTGTGGTATTGAATTTGGGTTTAGGCTTAACATTTTTTTTTAAATAACAAAATAAACGAGCATTCTGATGCAATTGCATGTTGAAATCCAACCTCCATGTTTAACTCATCTAAGAATTTAATGTCATTTTACTGCTTGTAGATGGTGCTGATTTCTGGTGGAGAGTTTCTCATGGGCACTGACAACCCAGCCATTCAGGCAGACGGAGAGGGTCCTCAGAGACTGGTCCACCTGGACCCCTACTATATGGACATACAGGAGGTCTCAAACCAGCAGTTCCAGAGCTTTGTGAATTCAACAGGCTATGTGACTGAGGTATCGCTGTCCATGACATAAATAACATTCGCAGTTTATTTAGAAATGTGGATATTTTACTCGGTTTGCTTGTTGTTGACTTTTAATGTTTAATGTAACGTTGGAATAATAATATGTTTCCTTCGTGAAGGCTGAAAAGTTTGGAGACTCTTTTGTATTTGAAGGAGTTTTGAGTGAGAAGACCAAAAGTAGCATTGATCAAGTGGTAAGTTTGTTTCTTAAAAGCATTACACTTTAAAATATTTTTAAAAACCTTTTACATTCTACATTTTTTTTAAAATATTTCATAGTAATGTATAGGACCAAAACACACACTATCCTCAAAGCCAAACATTACACATATCATGCAGGATTTTATCATAGTTAAACTGTTACACAATTTGGTGTAGCTAGTTGAAATGCAAGTCTTGTGTTGACATTACAGTGTAGAAGTATTTTTCAAATATCTGTAAACTTTTATAAAGTATGTTTTATACTTCTGTCCTTAAAATGCTTTGCGACCATGGTCTGCAAAAGGTGCTTTACAAATCTAAAATACTTATTCACATTGAGTTAAATCCAAAATTGTATTGTTTTTTGTTTGTTTATAAAAAAACAAATTATTTAGGAAAACATGTACTTAGCCATGTGAGTTTAAAATGAAAGAACCTTTGCTATTGATGTAGTTTACCATGAAGTGGATTGTAACATTTGAAGAGTTATATTATTGTTTTGTTTTTCTCTCTCAGTGAATTAGAATTAAATATAGTAGGTTTGTGGTTGTTTCTCAGGGTAGATTTCTTTCAATGCGTCATCCTTTATTTCTATCCAGGTGTGTTAATGTGATGAGTATAATTATGGTAATTTTCATACTTTTTATTAAACTGTGTGATTATTAGCCAAGACAGAATACTGTATACTTGAGAGAGTTGTCGTTCCATTTTAACCTTTTTCAAGTAACATATTAGAAAACTTCTCCCTACTCTGAAAATGTAGTGCAGACTCACAAAATAGTAAATTCACTATGAGTTTGTATTGACATGGATTCCAGAAATTCAAGTAATGGCATACAGACCATGTTACTTTTTGCTTATTAAGATAAGCAATTAAGGCTAAAAGTAATTGAATTGCCTTTTTTTATTCAATCAAATCATTGTAAACTGTTATAAGCGATATAACCTCATTTTTATATTTATAAACCAGGCAAGACAAAATAAACAGCATGCACTTACCAGTCACGCAATGTTTCTGACAAAAACTGAATTTTTCAAAAGTACACTTCAAACGAGGATTTTTTTTTTTAGTGTGGTTGTCGACTTTGTTTTTAGGTGGCTGCTGCCCCCTGGTGGCTCCCTGTCAAAGAAGCAAACTGGCGACATCCTGAGGGCCCAGACAGCAGCATTTCAGACCGGTGAGGTGATTCTAAGATAACGGGTTCATATTTTTACCTTCAATATTTGCTCACTGTGACAATTCACGTTATTTAGTGCTTCTGTTGAACGTGAGTACAAAATGTTCTACCAACTGTGAGCAGACTGAACCATCCAGTCCTTCACGTGTCCTGGGCCGATGCTGTCGCTTATTGTTCCTGGGCCAAGAGGAGACTTCCCACCGAGGCAGAATGGGAATTTGCTTGCAGAGGCGGGCTGAGAGACCGGTAAAGTTATTTGATTGTTATTTAGATTTCTGTATTCATTTGTGATTGTTGAGTTTTAGGCTTGAATGAAATTGAAATGAAATGTTTTGACACATTTGAAGCACCTTGAACTGATGTATCGTTTCAATGCATGAATGTAGTTAAAGTGCAATCTTGTTCTTTTCTCTGAATGCAGACTGTACCCCTGGGGAAATCGGTTAAACCCGAAAGGTCTCCACTACGCGAACCTCTGGCAAGGGGAGTTCCCGAACCATAACAGCGGAGAGGACGGTTACATCAAAACTTCACCGGTGAGAAACAAGCACATGACGTTCGCTTTTCAAATACTTATAGTCTCGTGGTCACATTGCTTAAAATCATGGTTAGAACTAAGACATCAACAGATCTGCTGTTTAAAATGTTTGCATTAAACAGCTTCATATGCACTGTTTTCTGATGTGATTCTAACGAAATATGTTGGAGTGTTAAATACAGAATTAAAACGGCTCTATCGGGCTTTAAGCCTGTAAGAACACATTTTTTGGGTTTTCAAATTTCCTATCTTCTCTTTACCTTTTGTTTTAACCAACTTTTTTCATGAAATAATATATTAACTTGAAAAAAATAATTAAATTTCTATGATCTGTAGACATTGGAGTCATTTGAAAACACCATTTTTGGATCCTTTGGATCATTTTATGGCTTTGGATGATTTAAAAAAGAAACTTTCAACTCTCTTAACATTAACACTTTTTTTTCCTTTTCATACTGTAGGTTAAGTCTTTTCCTCCGAATGGTTATGGCCTGTATGACATCGTAGGAAATGTGTGGGAATGGACCTCAGACTGGTGGACTGTGCATCATACTCCAGAAAGGCAACATAATCCAGTGAGACGATCATAAGAGAACCTTCCAAACTTCTTGAAATGTTTTTGTTTATATCGTTTTAATTACATTGTTACACACTGAACTGTCTATTATCCATTATTGATTTGTCTGATTTCTTATTAATTGTTTTATCTTGTTTTATTATCTTAGTGTCTTGCATTCGATTGTTATTTAAAATGTAAACGTATCTTTACGACTCTAACGTTACCATATCTCTTTCCAGGACGGTCCTCTTTCAGGTGCAGACAAGGTCAAAAAGGGAGGATCGTACATGTGTCACAAGGTGTGGGAGAAAATCAATTTCATTTTATTATAGACTAGAAGATCACTTAAAGAAGGAAATAAAGAAGGTTTTTATGTACTGCAGACCGGTTAGTTGTCAGGGTTATGTTCACAAACCGATATTCCGATAAAGTACAAAAATACAATGGCATGACCTGCATAAAAAAACTATAATTAAATAATAATTTTATTAATTATTAATTTAATTATAATTAAGCTGTTTGTGTATTTGAATTTGTGCCAATGTGTGAGCATGTTTGTGTTTGAGCATTCATTTTATGGAAAGAGGACTTTGAAACCGAAGTTTTTTTTTCATTTTCACTTTTCACATGCTAATGTTATTTCATTGAAAATCTGGGGTTTTTTTTCCAAATGAAATACCTTTTAGTCAGTAATAATGAATAGAACCTTTTGTTTTTAAACCGGTAACACCGGATTGGTACAGGTGCCCTGACCAGAGGGGTCAGAGGACACACTGATTCAAAAACTCCATTATGTATAATCATTTATTTCATGCGTTCTTGTAAATCTATTTAATCTGAAACTCTATTGTGTTGAACTTCACTGATGTCACAGTCCTCTCTTCTTCTCCTCCAGTCTTATTGTTACAGGTACCGTTGTGCTGCACGAAGTCAGAACACGCCCGACAGTTCTGCATCTAATCTTGGCTTTCGCTGCGTCTCTCGAGAACAAACATGAGTGGACACTTGTTCCTCTAACCTCAAGTGTACATACTGGAGTCTGAATGTTTTTCAGTGAATCAGTGATGGATGTGAATGATTTTAGTTTGAAAGATGATGTCATCAAATGTTTTTTTATACATAAAATATAATTGAAATGATGATGCGTTTTGTCTTCACTTGCTTAATTAATGTTTCTATTTCTGTTCTGATGAATACATGATAAAACTAATGACATTCTTGCTCTCTGATTAGACTTCAGGAAACAACATGAGATTTGTCTAAACTGACAATTATACAGAAGAAAGAGAAACACAGATTTAGCAAAAGAACAAAAGATTTATTATACTGCTGTCAATGTACATGAGGAATGTGAAAAACAATGTTCTAATTAACATTGAAATGATTCTAGTCTCTAGACTTTTTTTTTTAATCTAGTGTGCTTCAACTGAAAGAAAAACAATGAAATTATAATAGCAAATAAGATAAGTTGTATGTCTAGCATTTACTAAAGTACTATTTTTCTCTTGCTTTAAATAAAAAAAAGGTCGAAGATATAGTTGATACAACATTACTGCATGATTGCTAACATTCAGTAGATGGTTGAAGAAGTCAAAACTCCAATGTCAGCTCCTATTTCAGAGTTCATACAAACTCCTCGATCCATCAGTGTACCGAAGATGACCTGTTTTACAAAACGGTGAAAACACTGATCTACGAATGCTGCAAGACATCGGGCCCCTACTGCAGCGTCATTAACCCGAAACAAAAGTGAGTTAAGGTTGCACCACAGATACGGCATCTAAGACGACCTTCAGGCTAAATACAGCTGCCATTATGGAAAAAGCCCGAAAAACAAACAAAGAGTAGAAAGAGTCAAACATAAGGCGATACGCTATACTAAAGAAAAACTCTTACCTCAAAACACTCTGCCTGTTAATAGCAAAGCTAACGATACAAAAAACATTTGCAACTTTTAATGGACTTTTGCACCAAAAGGGCAAAAAAGTGTGTCTGTTTGTGCTACTTCTGAGACGACGAGGTGTCATCGCTAACTGTTCACCACATGTAATAGCTGTGCGTGGTGTCGACGGGGGAGGGTTTTCCTTCGCCGTCCTTCTCTTTCTCGCCCTCCGCCTCCCACAGGTTGATGAGCGGCGGGTAGAGTTCGTTCAGCGGGATGGACGACGTTTTCAGCATGTACTTCTTCAGCGAGTGCTGGTAGTTTTTTCTCCTCCAGCGCCGGGCCGTGTAGATGGCCGCCGTGGCCAGGCTGAGGAAGGCGAGGGCGGTCGCCATGACGGCCATGACGGCGACGCTCGGGTGCTGCTCCGACAGGTCGAGGGCGAAGGTGGCGCCGAGCGTGGTCACGTTGACGCAGGACTTGTGCGTCTGCAGGTTGACGTTGGACACGGTGAGGCACACCTCGTACTCGGTGGCCGGCTGCAGGTGCGTGAGGTTGTACTCGTGCACGTCCACGGGCACGCGCGCCGTGTAGGTGATGTGCGGGTTGTCGATCTTCATGGTGGCCGAGGCCCACTTCAGATTGGAGGACATGACGTGGGAGTTGATCTTCCAGGAGACGAGGATGGAGTGGGATTCCGTCTGCTTGACGTAGATCAGCATCACCTGGCCGTTGTCCAGTAATGTCCCGTTGACGCGGATGGTCGCGACCCGGGTGTCGGCGCCTTCCGTGTTTTGGGCCACGCAGGTGTAGTGACCGGAGTCCTCCACCTGTATGTGGGACAGCACCAGAGTCCCGTCGCTGCTGAAGTGATACCGCTCCGAGGCGGTCTCACCGGTGATCCTCGCGCCGAGAGGGGTCACCCAGTAGATCTCGGGCTCCGGTTCCGCCATGGCCCGGCAGTCCAGGCTCACGCTCATGCCCACGTTGAGGCTCAGGTGACCGGGGAAGGTGTCGTGGGATATGAGCGGTATGCACTGCTCGGTGGAGCTCAGCGCCTTCAACTCCCGGACCCGCTGACCCCTGAGCTCGATCGGGGAGGCGCACATCATGGCCAGGGGCTCCATGAAGCGGACCGTGGTCCGGTTGGAGCTCATCCACTGGGTGACGCAGTCGCAGCGCAGCGGGTTGCTGTGCAGGCTGATCTCGCGGAGGTTGGGCAGCACCTCCGCCGTGTGTTGGTAAAGCGCCGTGAGAGCGTTGTTGTTGAGCATCAGGCTCTCCAGCGCCGGCATGTCTCTGAAGGCCCGTCTGTGGATGAACGACAGCTTGGGGTTGTTGGTGGCCTCCAGCTTGGTCAGCTCGGGCAGGTTGTCCAGGCCGAAGCGTTCGATGGACACCAGCTCCATCATGTTGTTGATGCCGAGCTCCTTCAGACGGAGCATGTTCCTGAAGTCTCCCTCCTGTATCTTATGGACGGGGTTTTTGTTTAAATCCAAAAACTTCAGATTCGGAACCTTCTCCAGCGCCAGTTGAGGGATTTTAATGAATTTGTTGTCGTAGAATGAAATGCTCTCGAGATTATCTAGACCAAGAAACGCGTTGGCAGGGACGTCTACAAGATCCATACCGGCGAGGACCAGACTCCTCAGATTTCCCAGAGGTTTGAAGTTCATCTCCAGAAGACCGATGACGGGGTTCTCTCCGATCATGAGGATCTCCAGGTTGGGGGTTTCCTCGAACCATCGACTTTTGATGACGTTGAGTTTATTGGAGTTCAGATGAAGTCTCAGCAGGTTGTGCAGGCCGGCAAACGCCCGGGCGGAGATGGAGCTGATGTGGTTGTGGTTGATGTAGAGCTCCTGGAGATTCGAAAGGTTCCCGAGGCAGCGATCTGGGAGTTGGTGGATCTGGTTCTCCTCTAAGTGCAGCGTCGTCAGGTGGTTCATGCTGACCAGACCCACGTCCTCCACGGTGCTGAAGTTATTCTGGGACAGGTCCAACTCGGTCAGGTTGACGAGCACGCTCAGCTCGCCGCCGGTGTGAGAGATGGTGTTGCTCTGGAGAAGCAGGACTTGCGTGTCCGTGGACAGGTTGGCTGGAATGTGTGTGAGCCTCAGGTCGTTGCAGTCGACGGTGATCGCCTCCTTGTAGGTGGACTGGGGCGTGAACCAGGGCCGGATCTCGCACACACACAGATGTGGACATGCGTTGGCCCGGACCTTCACCACGGAGGACAGACACAAGCCGACCCAAAGCCAGATGAAGGATTGGGGCAACATGTTGTCCACTTAGATTAAAGGCTGTTTTCTTAATGAAGACTTGAGGGAAAACAAGATGAACATTAGTCTCTTCTGCGTCTTCTCTGTGATCCTAGATGATGTTCTGCAGACATGGAGCGCAGGCGGAACAAGGTCTGGACCTCCAGATGGCTGTGTCACAACCTAGGAAGAAGAAGAAGCAGAAAAGGGAACTTTATTTATGCACACAACAGTATTCTGCTTCTTGACACATAATGAGTTTCTTTGTTTGTATTATTATATTATATTATTCTAGTCTTACATTTTATTTGAAGTTGTATCTTTGAATTTTATTGTTTTGGAGTGCTATACAGAAATATATGAAGGACGATAAATGACACAAGTATGAATAAATGTAGGAATACATGTATAAATAAATGAAAAAATGTATAAATACATAAATAAATAAAAGTCAAACTGTATAAAGGACAAAATGTATATATAAATAGAAATAGCAACGTTCTTTGACAAAAATTAAATCAGAAGTCATTTATTTATTTTGACATTTTGACATATTGATATTTATCCACACATTTATTTCTGGAACTCCTGTTGTGTTATCAGTTTTAACTTGATCTTTCAAATATATACTTTATTGATTATTGTTTTGATTGTTTAAGCGCTTTGTGACCCTGGTCTAGAAAAGCGCTATACAAATAAGAATTACTTACTTACTTACTTATACAAGTTATTATGTTTCTATACATTTATTTATACTTATGTCATTTATCGTCCTTCATAGAAATAATGTGTTATTGGTGACATTGTAATTACAAGACAGTGTTCCTGTTTAACTTATAGCCCTCAACGTCTACCAACTTTATAAAGCATGTCAAATATTTACAAACCATCATAACTTTGTCTATAAATTCTTTATAATCTATAATAATTATTTATACTGAATGTGCCTATAATGCATTATGCACCAGACTGATACAAAGTGTTACCAAACATTCTTATTATGTCTGCCTCTTATTCAAACTTCACTCTTTCACCAAACAAATTATTTAATTTATACTTCAATCATATAATATTTTTTTAGTTTTTATTGTTTTTTTCATTATTTATGCAATGTTTTTTGTTGTTAACGCTGTAATTTGAGTGGATGATGATTTTTTTTTAGATCTACCTGTAAGTCTTAAAATATCTTCAATGATTCCTCTGCTCAAACAATATGAATTCAACTCTTAACAACACACATCGATGAAACTTTCAGACACATGTACATGTAGAAAACATCCCTACATGCATTGCTACCTGTGCATGAAATGGGAGAAGACAGGCTCAGTAATTACTGATGTCTTGCTGCGACTGTAAACCTCAGACACCTGGCAGCAGGTTTCCTGGGCATACAGTGGAGCTCACTTCCAAATATAATGATGTATATTTATCCAGTGACCTCTGCGACCTCTGGATGGTTAGCTAAGAGCATATGTTGTATGAATTATGGCAAGTTTCCATATCGGTGCAGCAGTTTAATTTATAATTAATATACACCGTGTTCCCACGGCTAGTGTTGGCTGCAGACCAACCACTGAGGTCGCTCAGGTTTGTACAAATGACTCAAGAGCTGAACACACATCACTTCACTGGCTTCTGGTATATTATCTTGAGAAAACTCACACTTTCTTGGTACTTGTACATGTTTATATTTACATGGCAGCTTAATGGCTTGTACCATGTTTTGGCCGCAAGAGTGATTGAGTTTGTCACTCCTGCTCTTTTTAAGTTTAACACAACACTCATGAAAACAATCTTTCTCTTAACTTTCCTTTTGATTTCATTATGTGGTGCCTTTTATTATTATCATTTTTTTATTACAATTAACTGGTACTGAAATATGGAATACCCAGAGTAGCACATTGAAGTGATAATAAAGCGTTTGGCAATAGCGACATCCAGGGGAGAAGACAGTCCTTGAACTGGCTCTTTTGAAATAAAAACAAGCATAACTGTGTATATCAAAATCAAAATACATGCATTTTGTATTTTAAAAAAGCAAATTGCCAAAAACTATTTTTTACCAAATGGTCTATTTTCTCATCTAATAATAATACAATAATAATAATAACAATAATAATAATACAACCATTCTAATACTATTTATTATTATATATTATATATTATTAATATATCAACCAGGCTTATATTGATTACCAGGGATCTGACTTTTAAGATTACTCCTCTGCCAAACCCAGTGGTTTTGAAATGGCGCCCAGTGCTAAATAAAGCAAAAAGAAAACAAAATATTGTTAAAATATGTTTTCCTCTATGAGATTAAAAGCCAGCGATATTTTTAAACTTCCACTACAATTTGAAGAGCCATTGCAGGAAGAACTCCAAAAAATATTTCAGCATAAATAGACATTTTTTTTGTAAGTCCGTTATATGGAAATATATCGGGAAAACATGTTTTATATGATCAATGCCAAGACATAGCCAACTAAGATGACAAGACTACAAGCCTCAACAGCCTGGTGTTATCCTGCCTCTCTAAATTGAAGCCTCCAGGAAGAGAGATTTACCGCCTCCGTTCACTCCGTCCTGATGAGATTCTAATCCAACATGTCTCCGATGATTTCAACATTTCATGACACAACAAGTTCTAGTCTTGAAGCAGATGTGCCTCGTGTGGTTCATGAAAAGCCTTCACCAATATGATGGTAAGACTGGAGATCTGGCTGGCAGAAAAAAAACTAGGCAGATGAGGAAGTGTTTGGTTCTCTGTGTATAATTGTATTGAGGGAGTAATTACCTGCTGATCCTATTCAGTAATGCGATTATTTCATGTATTAGTTAGAAGTTTTTCTGTTACATTTACATCCAGAGTTAATTGTACTGAAAAAAACAATATTTGCAACAAAACAAATCAAAATGAGAACAAGCTACATGCTAATGTTAGTTCGTTTTTCAAACTGTCTTCTCAAATATACACAAGTTACATAGTAACACACTGATCTGTTGTTTATATCGCTTTTTATTTTATAATAAGTAAGCTTCATAACAATTTGTTTCATAGATTAATTTGTTTATTTAGAAAATATTGTATAACGGTCACCATGTATCCATCCAACAGCTTTACAAACATAAGTCTGAAACGAGTGTTACTTTTATTTACATTATGACCAACTGTAGCAGCTGGAGACACTTCTGTTTTCACGACCATGTTAAATATAGTGTAGTGCTGATATACTTAAGCGTTTTTGTACATGATGCCTTGATATTTTATTTAGTTATGGAGCTCTCATCTGGAATACTACTAGTTTGCTTACATGTTAGTTCACCACTGACTTCTGACTCACAAGTAAAACTCTAACTAGGTTGTCGCTCACACGTCACAGTATACTGCATCTTTTTCAGAGGCTTGCTGTCCCTGTTTCTGAGACCCTTTTCTCTGGTGGTAAAATGTGGGCAGTGTTTCTGAATCAGCTGCGGTGCGGACATGCCATCACTATAGCAACGGCTATGCCCCGAGCACGTCGGTCAAATAACCAAATGAGACATGAGAAGGCAGGAGTGTGTCTCCGACACGGAACCGGAAAAGGTCACGACAAGAGCGAAACATGATAAAATAACTGAAGGTTTATCTGTCAGTGCAGCATCATCTTGATGGATTCTCGATTCACAAAACGACAGATTTAACGTTTTATATTAGTTTCATAACAAACTAGCTGGATGTCTTCAAGCATTTTGTGTTTGATGTTTTTAAAAAAAAGACTTTTTTGTCCACGCCTGCTCTCGCTGAACTGACCAGCAAGAGAGAACTCCTATTTCCACTCCATTAGTATGCAAGAGTTTCACTTCACGTCACACAAAGCTTTGCTGCAGCTGCTGAGGCAGAGGTGCAGAGCCCAGCAGAAGAAGACATCCACTTAGTCAGGAAAGTCTTGAATAATAAAGTTGTGACTGGACAACGCAAATGTTTGACCGTGCAGGAATTTAGCCGAACAAAAGCTTTGATCACAAAAAACAACATTTGATTAACATGTCGGTTTATTTCAACGACTGCACTGGAATTTGTGTCGGTTTAATTCATTTTTATTTTACAGCCCTATGTCCTTATTTCCCTCTGTTATCATAAAAATTGCAATAGTTGGTTAAACACATCATTCATTTGTCATCTGCAGTTGGACGATTTCTAATTCAAATGTGCATTTCACTTAAGATGGAATTATTTAGAACAAAAATGCAGTAAGTGTCCACCTGGGGACACGAAGATCAGAAGGTCTTTTTCCAGCTGCTTGGACAGTGTGATATACTTAGATTCATTGGTTGTAGGCTAATTTTAGCATGTCATGTTGTTGTACACTTCCAACTCTGCTCAAAAGAAACACAAATATTTCTCCAAGAGTTGGTCTAATATTTGACACATGGACTAACAGATTGCTAGAAAAAAAACCGGCTAATTTGTATAGTTTTCACAATCTTGGTAAAAAGGACAAATGCCTAAATTCAATTCTTCAATAAATATGCCACACAATTATAGAATAATATATGCTTTGTTTGTTTTTATGAGACCTTGTAGATCAAGTAAAGGGAAGGATGTGATAACATGATTTAATTTCTTGTAGCAAAATTCGACAAGCATAGTTGAATGAGCTCCCCTCTTTATTTAATACATTACTTTTATTTTGTACTCTCAAAAAAATTAAAATTAAAATATTTTTCTTTTTGAAGAACTACTTAACAGAAATAAAGGTGCATCAACAGTGTTTTCCACAACCTGAAATGCACTTTTCTCTTTGGCTAAAACACTTGACCCGGTAAAAGTTATTTCAATAAGCCATTGTGTTTTTTTGTTTCCTCCTCGATCAACTCTCTTGCATGTGCAGACGTCTGCGCTGCAGTCAAACGCTCTGAGACGCCCTGAGATGGCTCTTTGTTTTGCCAGACTCACTTTTCTCATCTGCCATGTACCAGCGAGACACATCAGTGCTCATTGTGAGAAGTAGGGGGAAGGTACTCTGAGAAAAAAAAAACTCCCCGATTTGAAGAGACAGCTGCTTCCTGCTCTCATGCCTACCAGAACGTGATGCGTTGTGTGACGACTGCCAGATAGTATTGTTATACAAACCCTGCGACTCCTGTCGAAGTTCGACCCTCTGGACCTTAGGGGGCCAAGGATGCATCGGAGCTAAA
Source organism: Callionymus lyra (assembly GCF_982586985.1). NCBI lineage: Eukaryota > Metazoa > Chordata > Actinopteri > Syngnathiformes > Callionymidae > Callionymus > Callionymus lyra. Next base: position 13,495,142 of record NC_141827.1, read on the forward strand.
GGCCGTTAGCAGTGACCTTATCGATACAACCTTCTATCAAATGCATTCATATGCCAATGATCTGACTAATGCAACAATGAGCTGCAATAAACATAGATTAGCTTTGACCCCTTGTTTGCACTGCAGCTATGTGAGGTTTAACTTGTTTTTGTGGGTATAAAACTGGTGCTGGCCAGAGAATACATGCTTATAATACACCTGTAAAATGTACACTTAACACTATAGTGTCTTTGTTAACCATTGTGTTGTCTCTGGGTCGGATTGAACGACCCTGAGATTACACAAGGGTTAACCATAAACATCACTGAGAAAAACAACAACAAGTTATTTGAGTGTATTTCAATGCTGCGACTCAAGTAACATTTAATTACCAGTTTCGAGTAAATTATTTATATATATATATATATATATATATATATATATATATATATATATCAAACATAATTTTACTTAAAAAATAAAAAATTACTTAATAATGGTCATTATTATATATCTGAAGTATTTGCTGCTTTGTTTCTTGCTCTTTGTTGAATTGCTGGGATCTATTTTTCCTTAATCAACTATAGTCTTATTTCAACTGTATAGTGTCTTGAGATAACTTTGTTATGATAAGACACTTTAAATATGAATTGAATTGAATTGAATTGAATTTAAACAGTCAAAGAAAATCCAGTACTATTGTAGTAATACATGTGGCATTAACAATACTTTAAAACACTATTTTAGCAAAATGTTAGGAACATAGTCAATATAATGCACTGTAAAGCCATTCCAACAGCATCCACCACTTGTAAATAGGAATTTTAAAAAAATGTAAAAGCTTAACAATAGTAGAAGCTTGCATAGCTGTTGTAGCTGTTGTACTGAGCATGTGTTTCAAAGTGCTACACTTTCAGAATAAAGTTTATGTCTTATTTCTAGGTTCTCTGTTTATGTCTCGATGTCCACTCCAAGGTGCAGTGGATGATCTTTAAAAATTGAACAGTGTTTTATTCTTGTGATCATTGTAATAATAGGGTGCAATTGAGCTCTGGAGGAGTTTAAGATTATTTTATCTTACCAACATAATCACATAAAATGTTGTACTCATTTCAAATACACATTCAGATGACAACATTTGTATATATTCTAGCACATATTGATCTATTCATCTAGATAAGTGTTATAGACATTAACATATTGTTGTTGTTCAGCTGATTAGTAACAGTCAGAACTTTAGCCCATAAACTCAGTTTTGCAAATGTGTGACCTTAATGTATAGTGTATAAAAATGACAAAATACCTTGGATGGATTAAGATTTGATAAGTGGATTCAACCGAAACACACATATATAGTTGTAACCTGTTTTGTGGCAGTTAATGTGAACTCTTATCACTTGTTCTAAATTAAACACTGGACTATAACCAAACAATACTACACAGACTTCAATATTTGGTTAAATCCTATTTTGCACAAGAACCAATGGAAAGAAAAAAAGGACTTAATACTAGGAAAGTTGTGATGAGAGAAGCAAATTAAATATGCCATATAAGTGTCAATGATCAACAATATTCTACGTTTCACAATCATTTCTACAATTAGAAACCTGTATAAACGTGAACACACGTCAATGTGTTATAAATAAATATATATATCTCAATTTAGTGAATGGGTGTTAAGAGCTATGATGAAATGACATGGAAGGTCAAAGGACCAGATCCATGTTTTGGTTTTGTCTTTGTTTCAAACCCTCTGCACATGTTCCATCTTTAGAACACACCACGAAAAGAGCAGTAATACGTGCAAGACCTGCTGCTGCGGATCCTTCACTGCCTCAGATAGACACCATGCAGAGACGTGCTTTTTTTTTGTTGTTTGAGCGGAATTCCCTCCTCATAAAACGTCTCAATCCTCTGGGTTCATTCATCAACGTCCATTTACAGACAGAAATAGAGATTCTCACCTTCAGTCCTGGTGGTGTGTATGTGGTGCACGCGACATCCGCGGGTGCGTGTTGCGGTGTGAGGAGCAGCGACCATCAATGTCTCCAAACACCAGTGGATAAAAAAAATAAAATAAAATAAAAGATATTAAGAATAGTCTTCAAGGATTACATCAGCTGGAGCCAGCAGTGTTGGACCCACAGGAGGAGAGAGGAGGCTGCAGCTGCCTGGTGCAGGGTCAGCTGGACTGGACTGGACCACAGACTCATGAGGCATCGACTTTGGTTCCCAAAAAAAGCCGCTCCACCATCTGTTCACTCCAGCAGCAGGAGAACAAAAGTCACACCCGCCTCCAGGCGAGCGAGTCATGGAATCTGCGCAGACATCATCACGCTGCATCACGTGGGAAGCGCTCTTTCCCAAAACAAAGGTTCTAATATTTGATCATTGACTTTACATTGTCATAGTCACTTGTTTCCGGTACCACCATGAAGACCTAATAATTCCCAGAGTTTGTTTCTCAACATGGTATCACGAATCCTATCCACACAATCTTTTATATATCTTTATATATATATATATATATATATATATATATATATATATATATATATTTATATATATATATATATATATATGTTCTTTCTCTTTATTTCTCTTTGTTCTTATTTTATTTTGATTTATTTTTTATGAAAAATTGATGTATTTGCTGTGGATAATTTGGAAAAAAAAACAATTTCCCAGAGGGGACCTCCTGAGGGATCAATAAAGTTCTACCCAACCTTTCCTAATATATATATATATAGAGAGAGAGAGAGAGAGAGAGAGAGAGTATAGATGCATATTATCCATATGCATGGTGAATTCTGAATGTGCATAAAAAAGTGCTTAACTCAGGTACATAAAACATTCCACCTTGACCCATTTCCAGACACACACAGACACATGCACTAAAAAAAACGCCTTATCATCAAGTTTTATGATGGAACACCAGAAGAACTATTAAAGGAAATGGGAGAGAACAAAACGATTGTTAGTAAAAAGATTATTATTTATTATTAATAATATTTACAAGCAAATTACAGGTGTTTCATATATATATATATGACTTCTCTTCAAAAATGGATGCTTTATATAAACAATATTTCGTTCCATTTCTGAAACTATTGTTAAAGATAATGGTTGTTTTTTTAAGTCTGGGTTCCAGAAATAAGAACTGCGATAGTCTTTATATATTACATCGTAATCGAAGAACGTATTGTAGATGTGAGAGGAAATCCTGTCTGAAATAAAGATTATGTCTGACGTGTGAAGCCGGCCCACTGGGGTTACTATGTATCTCTCTTCTTGCACTGAACTGTCACTCTCTCTCGCTCTCACTCTCTAAATCGCTACTGACAAATTGTAGTTTCCACCACTAACCTGCAGTGCTTCTGTTGTGGTTTCCATAGCAACAACTCTCTCCCCAGAAAGGCGATGCAGCATATCCTCCCATTTATTAGATCTCAGATCACAGAGCTTTCACCAAGCTCCTGCCACATGGCCATCTGGGAAAAGGCATGTTTGGCCTTTGTTTTACCTCATCTCGTCAGTCTGCCAGGTTTAGGGCTGCTGTCGTGGAGATGAGGCGTCACTGTTCTTGTCAGCGCTTGTGCTTCGTTCCTTGATAAGGAGCGCGGAGGTGAGGAGGGATCGCCTCTGTGAGTCTGGTGGTGTAAACAGTTTCACGTTAAATACATTATCCATCCATCTTTATAGCTTATCCCAGGATTCAGAGAGGTTACTGAGATCTTCCTGTCCTAGGGCTTTGTCCTGGGTCTGCCCTGGGCTCTCCTCCTTAAAGGGCATGCACTGAGGCAACAGTTCTACTTTAAGCCTGATCTCTGCACCTCATCTAAAGTTGTCTTCACATCAAACGTTTATTTATCCTTTATTTATCCAAGTTAGTCTCATTGAAATTCGGATCTCTTATACAAGAGAGACCTGGCCGGGATGGACAGCAATACACAGTTAAACATAAAGAACAATTTCATACAGTATCAAGTGCATTGGTACAATATAAGAAAAAGATAAAAGATTACTGACTAAAAACATGTGAACGTGAGACGTCTTGTACTAGGACTTCCTGTCGTCTTATCTAAAAAATGAGGTGATGGTGAATCTAAAGTAAGTGGAAAGTCAAAATGGTGAATATCATTATAAACGTGTCCCTCGCCTAACAGACCTCAACATAGACTTTACATGTAATACAGATGTGTTTGGAGCAATAGCATTGTAAAGGAGAATCAACCTAATTTTGGATGCTGCACTGGATTTCTGCTCCGTCTTTCTCTCACCTGTGAATGAAACCTAAAGATACTTGACCTCCTCCACCTGTGGAAGAATCCCTCCAACACCTTTTTACAGGAAATTCCTCCCTTTCTAAGTACCATTATCTTGGATTAAAAGGATCTGATTCTCATTGTCTTTTCAAATTCAGTTGCGATGCCAGAAGCACCTCATCATCTGCCAAAAGCAGTGACCAGATCCTGTGCTAATTTTGATCTAAATCTGGGAAGACCATCTCAGGGTTTCTTTTAGAATTCTCGCAGCTTCTTCTTTTGCCAAAAAATGATGTTGATGTAAATTAAGTTTTTACAAAAACTTACAAGCTCATAAGAGTTTAATTAAAGTGCTGTAATCAAGACATTTTTCGTATTTAAGTAATTGCCCCAAATGCAATATGTCATTGTACTGAATTTCAATGGGGTTTTTTTAAAGGGGAAACTAATGTGAAAACCGAACCCTCCTGACTCACTTAATGCTTCAAATGTTGAAGTCTTCCTCTCCAAGATGCAGTAAGTCCCTCATCATGACCATGTTTTGAAGTTTATAACTTTATATAGTTCTCCCTCCGTCTTAAATTCTCGGTGAACGAGAGGTTACGAGAGTGAAGTCCATTATGATGTAATAATGGCTTCACTTCTCCTCCAGCCATTATAGGAGGCGCGATCACTTTTATCCTGTGCTGACTCTTTACATTGACTTCTAGTAGAATTCATACATTAAAATGTAAAATCCTTTAACCTACAAAGCTTTACATGATCTAGCACCAACATACACCACAGATCTAATCAAAACATATCAACCTTCTAGGATGTTACGATCCTCAAACTCAGATCTATGACTTATAACACAAATCTCTTAATGTAGATTTGGAGCCAGGGTCTTCAGTTTTCCAGCCTCTCTGCTGTGGAACCAACTGTTCATTACCTGTGCAGTTTAAACCTACACCTTTCTTCTCCATCTGTCACGGAGCTCAAGGGCTTCACCTCCACCTCTGGAGCTGCGTCTAGATCCAGGATCTCCTCCACGACCATGTCAACGATCCAGATATCCCTCCATGACCCTCCCTGGAATCTGCTTCCCTCCTCTATACTCTTTTCTCTTACTCCACCCATCTTTCTTTAAAGAAAATGACAATTAATTTAATGAAAGAGGTTCATTAAATGATGATGTGATCATATTCAATGTTCAGACACAGCTGTGGATACAGACAGCTCTGATCCTTACATAACTTCTATTATGTTATGAACAAATAAGATCCCTCACTTCCTAGAGCAACCTTTTTTTTTCAGTGAATCACAGAGCACCATTGTAAACTTTATTGCGGAGGCGAAAATAAAGGCGCCTAATTTTCCCAGCAATCATCAGCGAAAGCCGAATCAGCGACTCTCGTCTTGACACAAACACGAGATTACAAGCTTTGCTAAGGCTGAATTATTGCTGATGTATGAGGTTCATACTCTGTGTGCCGGTTTTATTGTTTCCTCCCTGGCTTTCATCTGCCTCGATGTACAAGATTTACGCCAGATCTCATCAAATCTGATGTTCTAATTATTTTTCCACAGTTTACCTGGAAGGTCAAATAGTGAGGAGGTTCTCAGATCTGTTTCGGGCTCGCTCCGTCAAATCATTTCTTATTGAAGTGGAGACGAAGATCAGACTGAAGTAAATTAGATTACTTCTCGAGGGGCTGCGACCGTCTCAGTGGGAAGTGCTGAGAGGAACCATTACATCCCGTTCTCCTCAATAATGTCTGTCAATTGTAGCTGCAGCGAAACAGATGAGAAACAATCACAGCAAACGTTGTGTTCATCCACCAACATTTATTACTCATTATTTTAGCAACATTATGTTTTATGAAAAGTCCTTTTATTAAATCATACTAATATTATTATTGTAAGAAGAAGCTCTAATTTAAAAAATAGAATGGAGGCATGGCCTGGTCTATCTGCTAACTAAAGTGCTGTCTCACTTGCAGTTAATACAAAACTCTGTAGCGAGAATTCTGACCCGCTCTAGTAGAAGAACTCACATTTCTACAATCCTAACTCTTCACTGGCTGCCAGTTTCTTTCAGGATCAATTTTAAAATGCTGTTTCTTACTTCTAGAGCTATTCATGGTCAGACTCCTCCTTACATCAGTGATCTGATCCAGCCTTACACCCCAGCTCGGGCTCTGAGGTCTGTGGATCAGAATCTACTGATGGTTCCTGAACACGGTTCAGGACCAGAGGAGAGAAATCCTTCCAGACTGTTGCTCCTAAGCTTTGGAATGATCTTCCTCTCCCTCTGTGTTTGATGATCTACTGACTCCTTCAAGAAACATCTTAAGACATTATTATTTGTGCAGGTTTTTCCCTGATTTTCTGGGACTCCTGTGTTTGTCTTATGTGTCTTGGCCTTTTAAACTATATATTTTAACTGTGTATTGTTTTTGATTGATTTGATAGAAAGGTTTATAAATAACCTTTATTTACTTACATACTAACTGACTTGCCTAATAACCACACAGATGTTTTATTATAATTTCTTTATTCATATCTGATCCTTCTCCCCATAATGCAAACATGACGGAGTAGCACCTTCATACACTGGTAGACAGACGATCACTCACACTAAGATTAAGATAAACTTCAAGATGTTTTCATTTGTAGATAAATGTAGATAAAGCAATAACAAACAGTATTAAGAAAATAAATTTAGTTTTTTTTGTAGAGGTGGATCAGGTCTCAACGTGTTTTTATCAGTACAGGAAGATCGAAGTGTTAATGTGAGTGATTCTTATTGGTCTTCGAAGTGTCAGGAAGCGTTCTCAGGCCTCATCTTTCACTGAGCATCTGTCACTACATCACTACCAATCACAGCCACTTAACAAAATCAACAGATCCTTTTCTGCTCCCGATCAATCAATTGAAACCAACATCCCAGGACTCCTCGTTCTTTCATAGAACTTTTTTATTTTATTTACTTTAAACTTCATTTTAGGGAAGAAAACAATTGATACAGTTTCTCTAATTGCCAAGTGCTCACAGAGAAATTTTCATTATTTACATTTCAAATACATTTTAAGCATATAAACTGCAAAGTGTCCTAAAATAACTCCCCTCACACAAGAGCTGCTGATTAAAGTAAACTAATGTTTTGATTTAAGTGTGTCTTAAATTGGAACTCTATTGTAATCTGTCTGTTTGTACAGAACTCTCTTTTAATTGAAATATTTTTTCATTTACATTAGAAAATTTGCTTAAGCCCCGCCCACTGAAAATACTTTGTTTATCTAGAGCAAAAATCTTGTTTACCATGACCACACCCACTCTTCTGTCAAAATCAAGGTTTGTCACCGCGCGTCATCAATCCTGGGAGTCTCCACGTCTAAGGGACTTGTTGTATAAACAAAGCGAAGCGTGATCGTAGCTGGCTAGAGGAGGAGTGAAGCCATTATTATGTCGTAATGGGCTTCGTTCTTGTAACCTCTCGTTCGCCAAGATTTCAGACGGGGGAGAACTTTATAAAGTAATACGTTCAAAATATGGTCATGATGAGAGACTTACTGCATCATGGAGAGAAAGACTTAAACATTTGAAACATGTGAGTGAGTCAGTAGAGTTGAGTTTTCACATTACTTTCCCTTTAATAAAGGTTTGTGTCAATTATGTTCACCTACAAGTTATATTTATAAGGAAATAATTGTTTCAAGAATAAAGGTAATTGAAATTTCTGTTTTGTGACCGCTTCATCTTCAGCTAACACTGGTCTTCCATGTTAAGAAAATAAAAGTCACCATCTATCCCATCCTCCATCTTTGCCCCACACCCACTGCACCACCGCCCCCCTGTTTGCCCTCCAACTCTCCTGCGCCAGCTGAACAAAGACAACTGCTCTTTTTAGGAATCAGACTCAGATTCGGAGTCATTGTGATCTCCAGAAATGCTGGTAGCAAAGAAACCAAGCATTGGTGCTGATAAGGGCGTCTGCGGGAAGTGAAAGTGAGAAGAATATAATCCCAGATATAATAGTTGGCCTTGTTCCCGCAAGGGCTCTTAAATGCATTGAGCTGAGACAGCTTTTTTTTCGTATTGCTCTACCTTTTGTGTAGCAGATGCACTCAAGTGAAGCTTCGTCAAGATGTGCTGCTCTTTTGTGGTCAAAAATAAAAAAAAATCATGACATTTCGTCGGTGCGATAAAAATGTTTTTTAAAAATTGGGGATTTCCATGAAGATGAAAAGTAAGACGAGTGGAAGAATTTTTGATGGTAGCAGCTCCACCCAGACGTGTCCATATAAGGCGAGGCTGATGAAAGGGTTTACCAGTCTGTCCTCAGAGGGTATTATCTGGGTAAGGGGGAGGGGAGGGTGGCCTGCTTTACTCGTCTCATCAGAAATTACAATTTTGAAGTTGAAAAAAAATCCTTTTTTCTTGTATGTGTTCTCGCAAACAATAACGGCTGTGCATTTTTATATTTTGAGTCTGCCAGTAGTACATGAAGGCACTTTTATGTAGAGGGTAAATTCAATTAAGTATTAAAGTCACCCACTGAATGGGATAATTTAGCTCTATTTCCCACTTGATTCATTTAAACAGGGAGAGTGAAGAAGCGTGAAAGGGAAGGGGCGTCTCTAAGACCCTCTAAATTAAACATATGTCTGGGCAGAGTAAGAATTTGCAACCCAATGACATGTTCATGTGAAGTTAATACTGCGGTTGTGAATACATGTAAAAAAGGATTGAGGTATTGATGCTTTTGCATTTAGCCAAGGGTGCAACAGTTCATCAGTGTTACTGTCACATATTAATATATTTTCTTTCTAACTTTCACTTTAAGCTCGCAAGGTAAGTAATGATGGTGCCAATATAAGTAAAATAAAATGCACTACATCAGACGGAAATTATCTTAAATTTGGTGGCTCACTTCAGAAACTGTTTCATTTTCATTAATTCAGCTATTTCTCGAAATTACTGACAGACCAAAATTAACTGCTAGAATTTAAATAAGCTTTAAGCATGGCTGTACTGAACAAGAGTCCCTGTCTTTTTCCACCGTTCATGCACTGGCACTATTTAAAAAAACAAAAACTAAATCATATTAAAATGCTATGGGGGTTATCAAGTAAAAAGTGAGAATAAAATTGAAAAGGTCGTGAAAGAGACAACATTAAATCTATATGTTTAAATATATAGTTAAAGTAGTCATTGATGATAAAATAAATTACCTTTTTAAAAATAATTTGTCTTTAAAACATGTATTTACTTTGACTTCACGAGGACCTTATAAATACCTTCAAGTGCCTTCATGCCACACAATTATTTTCTTGAGGGTATCGACACAGTTCCTTCCCTCACTTCTCTGGTTCATGTCGCCCCTAACATCCCGAGTATCATGAAATTTAATAATTCATCAGACAAGACGATACACGCTCGCCGGGACTGTCGGACGGCAGGGGTCGGTCACATGTTCGAGGCACTCAATGATCAGCACGATAAAAGCGATCACGAGGAGGAAGATTAAAAATGAATGATCATAAAAGTAAAATTAATTATAACTGAATTTATTGGACTTAATCCAAAATTAATGCAGTTGAACATAAGCCACAATGATCACTTCGTCTTCTCTCATGACTGTTAAAGCTCCACTGTCTGCAAGTGTCATTCTTCTCAGATCATGGAGAATGAGAAGCTGCACGCCTTCATCTCCCCACTAGACTGGAAGCATCCGTTCAGTTTTTAAATGGCTCAAATATTTGTGATTTATTCATGTGCTGGGTCTTAAGAGCTCCCAGTTTTACAACCCCGCAGTTTCTTCATCTGTGTCATTGCTTCTCGTGGGTCTCTCTGCTCTGGTTAACGACTGGCGGCTGAAAGATGCTGCTGCATGTACTTCCCTATTTCAGAGGGCCGACAAATCATGTTTTTTAATTATAATAATTAATAATACCTAATCATTTCTATGGCACCTTTCAGACATCTGTATCACAATGTGCTTTCCAAAAAAACGAAGAAAGTAAAAACCCATTAATGAAGAAAGTAAAAGCCCATTAATGCAGCATTTGAAGGCGAAAATCACATAAAAGACAGTCTAGTAAGTAAGTAAGTAAAGTAAAGGTTATTTGTAAAGGTCACAAAGCGCTTTTACAATCAAAAAGATCAAAAGATCTGGGAAAAGCTTGCACAAATAAAAATGTCTTAAGATGTTTCTTAGACTCAAACACAGAGGGAGAGGAAGATCAGCCTGGAAGGATTTCTCTCCTCTGGTCCGGAAGTGTGTTCAGGAACCATCAGTAGATTCTGATCCACAGACCTCAGAGCCCGAGCTGGGGTTTAAGGCTGGATCAGATCAGTGATGTAAGGAGGAGTCTGACCATGAATAGCTCTGAAAGTAAGAACCAGAATTGTATTATTATTATTGATCCTGAAAGAAACTGGCAGCCAGTGAAGAGTTTTAAGGATCGGGGAAATGTGAGTTCTTCTACTAGAGCGGGTCAGAGTTCTCTCTGCAGAGTTTCGTATTAACTGCAGGCGAGACAGCTCCTTCTTGTTTAGACACGGAAATAAACTGTTACAATAGTCCAGACGAGAAGATACAAACATGGATTATTAGCTCCAGATCGTGTTGTGACAAAATTTTCCTAAGTTTAGAGATTTTTCTCAGTTGAAGGAAACAGTTTCTGGTCAGTTTTCTGCAGTGTTGAACTAGAGACATGTCTTTATCAAATACAACACACAGATTTCTCAGCACAGACTGGCCAACAGGAAAGAAAGTCTATGTCAGGGTGTCAGACTCAAGGTGCCGAATCTATATAAGCCAAGCTGTCTTTAACCCTTATGTTATCTCAGGGTTAGGGTGACCTCTGGCTTCCAGAAATACATTTGCTTTCAGACCTTCGGGTCACCTTGACCCTGAGCTAACACAAGGGTTAACAGGGAGTATGATTTACTGTTGGCCGAAACCTCAATGTCAATCTGGACATTCAGGTCACTAGGAGGATCTGGACTGGACAGCACGAGCAAAAACACTAACTGTGGCTGCAGGGCACTTTAACTGTTCTTCAACCCTTCCTTTCTTTTCTATCTATTTTTTATCCAGGAATGTGTGACATTTTCAAACAGTGAGAAGCTTCTATCTCGCCCCTCAATGGTGACAACTGTTCATAAAAGTTCAACCAGGAATACTTCTGCTTTTCTTCTCACAACCCTTACACACTCAGCTGGGAGTCTCACCTTCATTCTCTCACCCTTCGTTCTCTTTCATCACTTCTACCCCGCACACTCCTTATCCAATCACATAATCACATTTCGCTGTAGACCAGTCATCACTAGTCTACCTGTGAAGTTTAAATCTACATCATCTACTGTCAGTTCTTCCTCGCAGACGTGTGTGTCCCTCCTCCTCTGCATACACCTCCAGTCTTCATGCTTTAATCTCTGGTCCTTATCATTGCACTCATCTTCAAGTCGCTCGGCGGTGCCACCAGATCCATGTTCTCTCTTCCACATTTCTAGACGACTCTGCTCCCATTGTTCTCAAAAATCTCCTATTCTCTCTCTCTCCTCTACTCTCCATTGCCTTCCTCCTTTCGCTCTCCTTTCCTTTTACCAGCCAGTTAGCAGAAGGTCATGCACACACAGAGTCTGGTTCTGTCTGAGGTTTCTGCCTCAAAAAGCAGTTGACACTTTTGCCTTCATTATTAGCTGTTTAAATGTTTCCTCTACCTTATATTTAGTGTTGGTTAAACCTTAAATAACCCCAAGTTAACTTTATTATAATAGAAATATTACGAAGAAGAGGCAAACTTACCACCAACATTGTCAAGATACGAGGCGAAAATAACAATTCTCAGATCTGAAAGCCAATAGCATTAATCAAACTCTGAAGATGGGTTGTAACTGCCAAAGTTATTTTGTTTTCTCACTACTTAAAAAAAATGTAACCGTGTCCAAGTGTCTCTTGGTCGACAAATAGCCTTCTCTTATAGATACATCAACATACTCATGGATGAGAAACAGACCTGTAAATTACACTTTGATAAACTGATGTTAAAGTGATAAAATGGACTTACATGTTTGCCTATAACGCTAAAAAAGAACAGATTACTGAAGGAAATCCCAACCCTCAGTCGACATGAGTAGAAAATTAGTGAAGTTGGAATTTTGGTGAACTAACCCTTAAAATACAGTTTTACTTTTTACGTTACAATTTATTTGTCGATCTGAAAAATGTGTTATGATCTGAAACTATTACGCTAAAGGATACTATTCATATTGACCACCTTAAAATATATATATAATAGCCTAAAGGTAAGAATAAGATATACTTTCAGTTGGTCTATCTGTAAGTATCAATACATCAGCAGAACTCTTGGTGTTGTTGCAGTTCCTGCTGCTCTAGTCAGGGACAGATGGAACCAAATAGGGCTGTATCGTGATATGATATGATTTATTGTGATACTCTATGAAAAAAGCCTATATTTGGATTATTGTCCTGGTACTTGAAAACGATATTGCGGATTAGAAGGATGAACGGTTAGCATAAACCCCTCTTCCTGATTGGTTTTTAAAACGTATATCTTTGCGAGAAATTAAAGCAACACGAAATTTCTTTAATATTTTCTTAATCGTAAAATAGCGACTGTGAATCTCGGACTTCATCCAAGTGGTTTGTACATTTAGTTTATTTGGATTTGCAGGATAAGAACAAGGAGTATCACAAATATTCAAAGTATGGTTGCTTTGTTGTTTTTCTTAATAAGACTGGATTGTTGGGGGATCATTTTTTAGACAATAAATTTGCTTTAAAATAATAAAGAAATCTTTAAGAAATGATAACTAAAAAAGACAAAAGATGAAACATGATGGATGGTTACTATACTGTATGGATACCCCAAATGTTCCTTTATGAGGAACTTAAACACTGTTCTTCACTATGCTGTATCATAACTACAGGAGCTTAGTGTTTGTAAAATATTGCATCTCACAAGAAAAGTATTTAAACTGACAGGGTAAGATTAAAATAAAGGAAAAGAAAATTGCTTTGATTGGCTAGATTTGCTGACGCGCTGCGTTCCCGTCCTGGGAAATCCAGCTTAATTAAACTAATACCGCGACATCCCAGCAGGCTCATTTGTTTCACTTCCAATGGAAGAGACCAGATGGTCCTCTGAGCCCAATAGTTATCCATATTCATGAGATGGAGTTTGACCCTGCCACCACTGAAGGGCTGACCTCTGACCCGGACTCTTTGGGACACCAATAGGACATGAAGGGGGACACAGGGACAGGCGTCACACTACACTCACCAACCCCCACTGTTGATGAAACACTGGTTTGTGTGTGAACACACGAGCCTTCACACAAATTCCCAGGCTCTGACTGGGCGTTCCTCCAGTCAGAAGAACATCTGCCCTCGTCCTGCATGCTGCTGGGCTTTAGGAACACAAGGACCAATAAGACGATTCAGACTGATGAGGTCTGACCGTGTCAACCATGTTAAAGAGCTTGACACTGAACTCTGCCCCTGCAAGATGTTGTCAGCCTCGTTCGAACCGTGTAAATCTCCAGAAGATGAAGAAACAAATTTTTGGTAAATAATTATTGTAAAAATGGAGAAGAATCCCTGCTGAACAATGGATACATCAATATCCACCTGTTAAGAGTAGGGGTCACAGATTATCAGATGAGATGACACCAATGTGACCAAACTAAGTGCGTTTAAGAGAAAGTTGTGACACCTTGAGCAACTCTGTACTGTCCCGCCATTAAGCCAAAGAAAGACTAATTCGTGGAGAGGTTTGATGAACTGCTTGGCGAGGCCATGACTCTCCAAGTGGACACTTGAAGAACAGCATCTACTCTTGTTAGGTCTGCCAGAGATGCGAGAGATGTGCTCTTTTTTGAAGAAATGCCCTCCAAAAATTCTTAGAGCATCCCCTGGAACACTAGTGCTGTGTCTCAAATAGCATACTTCTCTTAGTATACTATAAGTTAGTATGCATCAGGATAGTGTACATACTAACTTGTACGCAAATTCTCAACAGATAGTATGTCTCAAATCAAACACTGCCGCTACACACTAACAGGAAATGGCGCGACAGCTTCTTCTTCTACTTCTATTTAACGATGTTAGAACCAGCTGTTGGAACGCTAGCGACACCTGCTGGCAGCACGTTTTGCAAGTTTGGAAAAAGAAATAAAGAAAAAATATGAGCATCGAAATATTTGCGAGATATTTAAGCTGGTATCAGCACCGAAGACGTGTCATCCTCCTACTGCTGCGGAAAATACACCTGTAAGTATATGAATATATATTCATATATATAAGACGTAATTTCCCTTTACAACGTCACTAGCTCAGATGGTAGAGTGGTTGCCTGCAATCCAAAAGGTTGCAGGTTCAATCCCAGCTCCAGACAAGCTTGTGTCGTTGTGTCCCTGAGCAAGACACTTTACCCTGATTGCTCCTGATGGTAGACTTGGCGCAGGTGTGCAGCCTACTCCCATCAGTATGTGTGAATGGCTGTCAAAAGCACTACCGAATTTCCCCTCGCGGGACTAATAAGGGATTCTAAAAGAAGCCGTTTAGGGTAGATAGTGTCCATCAAACCATACACAGTTTTGTGGGCGGTTTAGTACGCCAATTTAGTGTGCATGGCGCACTAAAATTCACATACTAAGAACTGAGACACACTTACGCACTAAAAATACTAACTTTGAGTACGCAAGTATGCGATTTGAGACACAGCATAGGTTTGTTTGTCTCCGAATTCATTTTTGCTTGTGTTTTTTGGCAGCTCTTTAAATCAGAATCACGGCCACTAGACTAAATTATTAACACCTAAATATGACCATCATATTCTCTTCTTGGAAGACACAGGGTCTGAATCAACTTGCTAAAACAAGTAATGAGAAATTATTATTAAATCTACTGCTTAGGTGATTTGTCTTCAAGAGACACATTTAACTCCAGATGATGTACGGAGGGTGAGAACAAGATGGGGTTATCTCGGCCTCTCTAGCTCTCAGGCTAGAGTAGTAATCACGTTGGTACACAAGTCAGTGTCATTTTATTGCCATTTAAATCAATTTGCCAAAGCGGATGATTGCCTTGGCGGATATCTCGTAATTCAATGTGAGGTTTTTTTTTCCAAAAGATTCAAGCTAGTTTATGTGGGATTTTTTTTTAAATCTCTTTCTTTCATTGTCTAACCTGACTGGACATTTTATTATTAGGGAAGACCATAACTGTGCTCTTCAACCTCAATCAGACACATCTTCTGACACTGACACCTCCTACACTCAAACAAGAAAGAAGATATTATGATATATTTTACATGATTTCAACCAGATAGTTGTTTAGAGGCGCCTACCAAACTCTTTATAGAATGTATAATTATATCATTTAGGCAGACATACAACATATGATCCCCAGGTGCTGGAATGATATTATTATTGTTTCAGACAACAATTTATTGATCTATTCAATTCCAAGATTTATACCAAACTCCAATGTGGCACCTGCAGGCAACTTGGCTTGAGACCCAGAATTACGAAAACTTTGTTGATACTAAAGTTAGGTACCTGGGAGTCCACATGGATCACAGACTGGACTTGTCCGCTCAGGTGAAGGCACTGTCCAGGAAGAAAAAGCTCCTACAAATTAGGACCACTTTGTGAATCTGTATATAAACTCAAACATAGATAGACAAATTTACCCACGTCTTTGATCGGACGTATCAATATTCAAAACGTCCAAGGATTAGATTTAGATTAGGATTAGATAAATGCTCTCCCAAAAATATTCCATCATCGAGGAGGTGCGCCAGAGTGCTTGAATTATAAAAGGTCAATATCAAACTGTGAAACTATGACCTCCGAGTTCATTATGTCTGTCTGGGAAATCTTCAGAGATACAAAGAAGATAATATGAGCCTGCACTACAGCGTTCAGACTGTTGAGGAACCTTGAGATGAACGAGGGGGCTGAGAGGAGATGTGCCACATGAGAAAGGCCACCACAGATCTTCTGCTTGCTTTCATGTGGATGTTGATTAAGAACTACAGAGAAAATTCAGGAGGAGATGCGTCTCTGCAGATTTTGAAAAAGCCAATGACAGCATTCCTTAAGAGAAAGTCTGCCACTGTATTAGAAGTCTGAGATCAGAATGACACATTACTATGACTATTTCTGTCAGACTTATCGACACATCCATTAAGATGAGACTTGAAATGTTCTATCGTAGAGCTTTTCAAGTCACACGTGCATTTACAGTCTTAGCATGCTCACGCTGGGTGGTGGTGATCCTTCGTTCCACGATTGAAGACACGGATGAAGATTGATTGGTTCCACTCGGTGCACCAGTGCCTGCAGTGAGAAGGAGGAGAAACCACCTTCATTAATATTAATTTTTCTCTTCATCTATATTCATATTCTCATTTATATTCATCTTCAACTACTCAGAGCAGATTATGGAGCTTTTCCGAAGATCATCCTTTGACACGAGGTGCTGGAGGTTTGTCATAGCCGGCTCTGTTGTGAACGTTACACTACATCCAATCTCATGGTTACTGCGGGCATGCACGCTGAAGTCATTAACACTGGAAATAAAAAAACAAACATTCTTAGCGTGAGTGAGCGGAAGTGGAAAAAAAGGTCACATTAACTGAGGAGAGAGAACTTTAGAGAATTGGCTTTAAAACAGTGTTATCATCTTAACAGTTAACTGTTGATTAATAAACAATTTGAGTTGAAAATAAAAATTAAAATGCTTTTTCTAAAACTCTTAACGACCTAAAACTAAACCTTCAATCTTCAGGGAAGTACCTCTGGCTGAGAATTAAACAGGACAGGTCATGCAACACAGCACATGTATATAAGAACGTCCTGATTCTTCGATAATCTGCAGATGAATTCCTCTCCATGTTGTATTAGTGGTGACCAGTGTTCTGTTTGATGCTGTCATGTGCTGGGTGGGAATGTGTCGAAGAGGTAACAAGCTGGACAGGTTGATCAGGTGAGCTGGCTCTGTGGTTGGCAGGAAGATGTACTCACTGGTAACAGCTGTAGGGGGAGATAACAAACTACTGGCCATCATGGATAATGGCAGTCATCAGTAGAGAAGCCCAATGAGCGGAAGGCTGCTCCTTCCCAGATGCAACACTAATAGACTCAGGGACTCATTCATTTCTTGTGCTATTGCACTGTATACCACTTCAGGGTGGATGGCTGGATCCATAAATACATTTAAAAACTATGGAATAAATACATGAATATAATCAAAAATAAAATGAATACATACAAAACATTTACAAAGACATAATAAATAAATGCTGATAGATTGATGTGCACTTGCTCTTGTTCTTTGGTGCTTTGGTTTCACTGGAACCCCGAAGGAATTTTCCCGAGGGATCAATAATGTTATATCTAATCTAATTGAAACATATATTCCACATCTAGATAAATAATATCAACCCTAAATGGTTGAGAAAAACAATCTTGTTTTAAGTTTGTGCAAATACATTTCTTCTCTCCTGCTCTTCTAGCACTCTAATGGAATCTCTACAGCAAAACTCTAATGAGGATAAAGGTGCAACATCTTGTCGTGCTTTGTTGTGCTGTGAGATTTTTCAGCAGATGAAGGGACCAGCTCATGCATGCCAGACAGAGTCTATTTAAAGTTCAACCAACTGCTACAGAAATATCTTCTTCACAACTGTGACGAATATTGAAGAAGTTTGTTGCTCACATCTTCAAATTAGACAATGTGAAGATAATTGTAAATACCTCAGTATCACTTAAAACAACATCAATGAGTCTGGATGTGTTTATTTAAAGATATATTTTAGTATTATATTATCTTGAGAAGCCAAAAAGGGATCAGTGTAACTTTTCTCAGGAAACTTATCAAGCATTAACGTGACTTTATCAGGCGATAACATGATATTATCATGTTATACCTTGGGACGTTACCAGAGATAACTTTACTAATCAACATTTTTCCAGGTGCATGGCTTTATAAATCGTTACAGGACTCATTGGATACCTCAGTAAATAACAGTAGAGAACCATATGATCCAGTATCATTCATAACAGGAATAACAATGCAACAGACTGCCCTTGGAGATAAGGGCATTGGTTAGTGCTGAGTCAGCTGCTTATGTTTTAGGCTCATTTAGATTTTCTGCTGCAGGAAACATCTGATTAAAAACACCTTAATGGTTCTGTGTCGTCCAATCAGATTGACCTGGGAACCCCTTTATTATCTCTGATGGAGATGAAGAATAAGTCTAGTTAAATAACAGCATGTAAAGGATTTTTGTTTGAAGAAACAGCTGAAAATGAGCTTACTTCAACTGTAAAGTGTCTTGAGATAACTTTGTTATGATAAGACTCTTTAAATAAAAAAGAATTAAATTGAATTGAAGGAAGCTGCAGCAGTCTCTATTGTTTTAAAAGTCTCAGTTGTAGTCAATCATTTGAATCGAAATTGAACGTGAGAGTGAGGGGAGGGGATTGGGGATGTTGGGATCAAGGATGCGATCCGTGGATGACCTTCTCAACCTGATAGATGGGCGATAGAGGAGAAAATCTCAAGGAACATGTTGCAGTTACTGTTTGGATGAGTGAAGTATAATCTGAGGTTTGAGAAACGTGAACATTTTGGTTTTGTGTAGGAAAATGGTAAGTGGAATTTCATGTAACCTACCTGATGGTCAGACACATTAGTGCCATATACCTGAACTATGTGACTGCGAAGGAGTCGGTGCTAACTAAGTCGAGTGTAGGGGTCAACAACAGAAGCTCGCAGTTCAAGTTTCTTAATTTTCCAGTCATGTCGGTCGGAAAAATGAGTGTCCGCTCCCTGTCCTCAAGCAGTGAGATGTCTTCACATGCACTTCATGAATTCTTTGATTTAACCAAAACAGTCTAAATCTAGCTAATGACCAATACATTGAGACCAATAGTGACAGAGTACCTTCAACCTGAGGAGCACCTCGGCTTTAAGACATTATTTCCTGATTTTGGAGACGTTGATTTTTCACCATTGTTTCAACCTTCTTTAATGAAAATGTCGAATTTTCAACTTTTTTGAGGCTTCATAAAACAACATTTAGGCAACATTTATATGCGTTTACATGATCCGCCTGATATTAAACTATGGTTTTAAGACATTATTTCCCGATTTCGGAGAAGTTGACTTCTCACACTTTTTTTTTTTACTTTCTGTAATGAGAATATGTCGAATTTCCACCTTTTTTGAGGCTTCAGAAAACAAAATTTGCAACATTGAGGTTTCGATAGCTATCAGGCTAACTAAAAAAGTGCACAGTCCAGATAATTCAATAAAAAGCCATGTATCTTTTCAGGAATCCAGATATCTGTGCGAGGCCCTTAAGGGCAAATGTTGGATCTTTTAAAGCATAAATGTTCAGTAAGTAAGTAATTTATATTTATATAGCACTTTTCCAGACCAGGGTCAGAAAGCATTTCAACAATCAAAACAATATTCAATAAAGTATATACTTTAAAGGTCAAGATAAAACTGATAACACAACAGGAGTTCCAGAAAATCAAGGAAAAGCCCGAACAAATAAAAACGTCTTCAGATGTTTCTTGAAGGAGTCAGTAGATCATCAAACACAGAGGGAGAGGAAGATCGTTCCAAAGCTTAGGAGCAACAGTCTGGAAGGATTTCTCTCCTCTGGTCCTGAACCGTGTTCAGGAACAATCAGTAGATTCTGATCCACAGACCTCAGAGCCCGAGCTGGGGTGTAAGGCTGGATCAGATCACTGATGTAAGGAGGAGTCTGACCATGAATAGATCTGAAAGTAAGAACCAGAATTTTAAAGTTGATCCTGAAAGAAACTGGAAGCCAGTGAAGAGTTTTAAGGCTCTGGTCTGTACTACGTGTATTATTTGTTAGCATATCTAAAAAATGGAATCCCAAGAAGGCCTTTCCATGTGACAGTTGTGAAACATTTCAGAACACATTGTGCTAACCACAAATGGGTGTCACTCAGCTAATGAAGTCTGCATTGAAATAACCTTGGAGGCAAGATTTCTCTCGGCCCTCCAAGGCGTGTTTTGTTTTTGCAACATGAGGGAGTTACCTGACCTGAGGCGAGCACATGTCAGAATCTTACGAGAAATATTGATGCAGAGTAACAATTATTTAAATATATAATAATGACATCATTTACTTTAATATTAAAGATAAAATGTTAATCAAGAGATTACTTGAAGCATATCTTAAATGTAGAGGATTATTTACAGTAAAATTGTTAATTTCCCTCATATCCTACTTTCTTGCATTTAAAGGAGTATCCAAGAGCAGTTGCCATAGGAACAGTTTTGCACTCGCTGGCACATCATGTTGATAAGCCACATGTTTCTGACGTGATAAAAATGACCAAATGGAACCAGCATGCAGAGTGTGTTCAAGATTTCAGAGATTTAATGAATTTATTGCTGGCAGGGAAGAACACAGGAAGTATACATCGCAATAAAACCAAAATAAAAACCGAACAGAAAGTACGCCTTGAACTGCATCATGTTCCCAACAGGAGTTCTCTTTAGTTTATGTGTTAATATACATTATTATAAAGTAAATAATAAGCATCTGTATGCTTGGTTAAGGCTAGCCAGGGTTTTGATCAATACAATCTTAAATACTTATTTCTCGCCTTGTTAATAAAAATAAATTACTCAAACTCCTAGCATCAATAAAAAGGTCCATTAACTTTTGGCTTTTAAATTTTATTTCATCACATCAAAAAGAAATAAAAGATACACTGGGTGTAGCATGGATTTAAAGGCCACTTTATTTCTTTAATGGGAATGAATGTGATTCAACTATGACCTTGAAAATGACCTTGATGTTTCTGGCGGTTTATTTGAGGTGATGCTTCATGGCTCATTTGGAATCTTTAGGGGCACACCAGCAGAATGTTGAAAAAAATAAGAAGCAATATATTTGAAAAGAAGTATGAATGAAAATATAGATGTGTACTTGTGTAATTCCACCACATTAGGCAAGTCAAATTGCAGATAAAGGAAAAGTATACAATTGGTGTAGAACAATTTACTTCTTCTGCTCCCTCACAGCCTTGACCATGTTTCTCAAAAAAAATCCCTGGTCAGCGAAACAATAACCTGTTACGGTTTTATATGTCTTCGTTGTAAGTAGGTTTCACTCATTGTCACGCCCATATGATGTTGGCCAATCATATTAAGAAGATGTCAAAGCCCTCTGGTTCAGAACCAAACTTGGACAGGTTCTAAAACCAAGCTTGCTTCACACCGCTCCACTCAGAACCAGAACTGAGTAGTGCAAGCTACAGGTGCCAATATTGGTACACGCAAGCAATTCATGGAAGCATTTCTGAAAACTGTAAAACTGCCCACAATGTTGTCAAGCTTGTGCAGAGCAATAGTGAAGATTCTGAGACAGGTGTGGTGCATACTGGATGTAGAAACCAAGTCACCACTGTATATGTACACGCACATGTTAGTCCACAAATGTGAAGTCCATGCTCATATCAGTTAATCCACCACCAGAGGGCATGATGGAAAATTACTGGTACAAATTCCAGCCACAGAAGGGCCATCTGTGCCAATTCTAGTGACTTCAGGCCAAACCATTTCTCTAGAAAGTCGTCATTAAAAAACCTGAAGCAATCAAGAAAAAGGTAAATGTGGAAGACATTCAGACCAAAGTAAGTGGTTTCACACAGGAAGGCAAGAACGAGGGAGAACAGAGGCCACAAAACTCCAGTGAACAACGCACAAGTCATGGGACGCACCAATAGATCAACAAACAACTTTTTCTGACTTACTGGAATGTGCTCGGTGGGAGCTTAGAGCTTTCTGTTTTAGACCAGGGCAAGGTGTACCACCAAGGTTTCCTGGATGAAAAAAAGTTGCAACGTGTATACATTTATCACAGCCTGGGGACTACCAATGGTCGCACATTCCATGGGGTGTAAGTTCTGCACCTGCTGAGTTCCAAGGGAGCATGGAATACTGTTGGACATGCCTCAGAGACTCTATATGCCTCCTGTACCTGGATGACAACTTGGTCCATAGTCGCAGTTTCGAAGAGCAACTGGAAGACACCCACCTTGTCCTTCAGCATTAGAAAGAACATATTGTGAAGATGATCGCCAAGAAATGTGAACTATTCATCGGAGTGTAACATTCCTGGGAAAGCTGTTAATAAGCAAAAGGTATTCAATGGATCCAGCAGAGTTGGCTCCAGTGATCGCTTTAAAGTAAGCAAGTAAGTCATTTTTTATTTGTATAGCGCTTTTCCAGACCAGGGTCACAAAGTGCTTAAACAATCAAAACAATATTCAATAAAGTATATACTTTAAAGGTCAAGATAACACTGACAACAACACAGGAGTTCCAGAAAATCAAGGCGAAGACACATGCAACTATTGGGAGGTAGGTATGTCACCTTCTTGGTTTCCTAAGACTTTTTGGCTTGATGTAAGCCATTTGTGAGCAGTTCAGGGATTATTTATACCACGCCCTCTCATTCATAGTATACAGTGATAATAATATGTTGACCTATGTATTGACCACTGCGAAGCTCGTATATGTCATTGTCCAAAAACAACAATGCAGACACAGAAAGGTTGTCGTGGATGCAACTGGATTTTGACAGCTTCATGACAAGCTGTACAACTGAAGTTGAACAGGAAGCCACAAAAGCGTCAATAGAATCTGTATTTGTGGAACAGGGGGACCCTTGTCAACGTGTTGGAGTGATCCACGTTGGGATTCCAAAGTCGATCAGAGTTGCAGGTAATAACCAACCTTTCACACCACACAAGATCCGCAGACCCCAGGAGCCCAATTAAGTGCTCTAGTACGGGTCACAGAGTCATAGATCAAGCAGGGCAGAGGTAAAGTCAAGAGGAAGAAGCCAAGTAAGCACCTCTGAACCCAACCAGTCATCCTACCCATTCCAACTTGTGTCCATAGACTTCCTCCATCCCGAAAAGAGTAAGCATGGCTACAAATACATACTGGTTGTCATGGATCTCTTTACAACTAAAGAAAACAACTTTTGCTTCGAAACGTTTCAATCAATTTGCACTAAAATGTGTCTCCTAATGGCCATTCTACAGGACAACATGGGCCAATAATCCAGGTAGGTAGGTTTCCAAGATTCACACACAATACGGTATCCCACACATGGTAATGGTAATGAAGTGTAAAAATTCACCAAAAAAACTCACCCCGCTTTCCATGCTATGGAAGGAGAAAAAAAAAGAGTCACTTGCGAAACTTGGTTAGGTTAGGTAGAACTTTATTGATCCCTCAGGAGGTCTCCTTCGGGAAATTGTTTATCTCATGTTATTGCTGTGTCTAATTCGAAAAAAAACAATTTCCCGAAGGAGACCTTCTGAGGGATCAATAAAGTTCTACATAACCTAACCTAACCTATGTATATAATTCCAGTTATACAAAGTGGAAGAGAGGCAAGCTGATGACAGTCCAATGTATGAGAGTTTACTTTCTGCTCAGTTCTCCCATTTTGGCTGTTCTTTCCTCTGCACTTCCTTGCATGTTCATTCAAAGTACACAGGAGAGATAATCATGGCTATTGGTTTAACATTTTACTTTGTTATGAACTGTAAGCAGAATCAGAATTTTCTATTGCCAGCGATGTAAACGCAACAAAGGATATTTTGTGGTGTCAGTACAGAATAAAAGGACGAAATAAGATGACACATAAAATAAGCAACAGAAAAACAGAACCAAGCACCAAGGCAGCCATTCCTTGACTTTGTAAGTTTTGGTTTGGATTTCATTTATGATCTCTTTTGAATCAGCGAGAATGATGAATATGACACATGACTTTTTAAATATTACACCAACACTTTATCACTGTTATGATTTCCTGTGCCTCACATTATTGTCATTTGTTTTACTAAAATTACTTTTCCAAGATAATACAGCCTGATTCATTGGTTTGTTTTTCACAAAAATGGGATGAAACTCATGTTAGAATCCCTTTCAATTCTGGTCTTGGCAAATGACCTATTCAAAATTTTAAATTGCATCAAAAGGTTTTAGGATCAAAACTGTTAACTAAACTGTGAATGACATAGTGTTTCGATCATATAGTAAATTACATCTTATAATCTTGTCCTCCATGTCCACAAAGTCACAGAGTTCTGTCCTAAGATATTTATTAAACAACATTTCTTCGGGGTGGGAGAAAGATTGGGTCGAAATAAAAATATTAACATGGAAGGAAGGAATTTTATTTTATTTTATTATGTCATATCATTCTCACAAATTGTAAACGTCTTTATCGAAGTCAATAGTTACTAATAATCCAGAGAAGAAAATGGAAAATCCTCAGTGATTTAAGTCACTCTGTAGTTGTTCATGTTTCACTTTAGTGTAATTCGTTCATTTGAATGTATTAGAAAATACATGTATGTTAATGAGAAAAAAGAAAAACTTTTTTCCATCTTTATTTAAATGTGAGATGTTGAGATAAAAAAAATTGTTCCTGACTGTTAATGTTTAATTAAAATATATATTATTTTTCCCTGGTTAAGCTTTTGGGTGAG
Organism: Callionymus lyra; assembly: GCF_982586985.1. Classification (NCBI taxonomy): domain Eukaryota; kingdom Metazoa; phylum Chordata; class Actinopteri; order Syngnathiformes; family Callionymidae; genus Callionymus; species Callionymus lyra. The sequence goes on from NC_141827.1 coordinate 13,519,972, forward strand.
CACGATTCATGAAATTAGAAAATGTGTCCCATAAACATTTTGTTAAAAAAAACTTGTGAACTCAGGTTGGGGTTAGTTTATCTGCAATATTTCCTATGTGATGATGATGTGCAGCTACAAGCCCATGGCGCGGAATATTTCCAGGTGCTGGTTGAACTGCTCAGAACTTTTTCTTGCAGTTTCCAGCTGCTTCTCACACCACTGAACCATCGACTGCTGCAGCATCAACAGACGTGCTTCCTCAAACCGAGCAATCTGCAGAGAAACGGTCAAGAAAATTGATTAAAATGAGTTTCATTTTGGTTAAAAGGAGTAAAATACCTCCTGCTTGGCAACGTTGGAGATGTGATCGAACTCTTCTTCTGCTTCTTTCTTCAGAACTTCCATCTACACACGAGTGAAAGTTGAACTTCATGAGCAGATGTTCAGGTTCTGTACATATAGACAACACATGGATTCCTAGTTCTTAGTTGCGGTTTTAACTGAAGCACTTCAGCGACATCTGCTGCTTAAAAGTGGAACAGCCTGGATTGAGAAACAATTGAAATCATTCATTTTCAAACATAATTTAAACATGACAACATTTTATCTATATATTTAAAAAAAAGTCAGAAATAATCTTGTTGGGAGAAATTACAGTTGTATTAACTTAAAAAAATAAATTCGATTAAATGAATAAATGTTGTTTTTGTTGACAATAGAGTTCTATTGGAGATTAGCACTGTGAGTAAAAGTGAATTATTTCCAGATAGAGTCTGTCAACCCCATCATGCCAAATCAAATTTTACATAAATGTGATGTGGCTCTGTGTAGAGACCTCTTATTTTTGGTGTTGATCTTGTCTTGGTTCTCTCTGTCTTGCCCTGTCTCTGGCTTTAATAGTGTATATCCTTAAATTATATCCATTACACATGTTGATACAATTCCACAAAGATCAACTGAAAGAGCAGAAATCCACGCCATTATTACAATGATAAAGTTTAATTACTTGAGCAGATTATGTGAATTATGTATGTGCTGCTTTTTTGTCTTGAATTTGGTTTTGACCTGGAAAAATTGTTGTCCTGGTCTTGTTTGGTCCTGGCTGAAGTGGTCTTAACTACAAGTATGGATGGGATGATGGATTTGTGACTGAAAGAGTTCAGAATGTGTGTCCGACACTCACAGCTTCCTTCTTGACAGGTTTGGCCTTCACTGCATTTCTTCTGGCAGTTTCCATTTCCACCAGTTTGGAGGTTCTTCTGAAAAGCATCTCCTGCAGTGAAAAGTTTTCTTCATTATTGTGGAATTGTTGCTGGAGGCCAAACTCTTCACCTTCTCTGCCTCCTGGTAGCGAGACTCCAGGTCCAGGCCCAATCCAAGAGTGTTCAGGTTGTTGTCCGCGACACTGGTCATGCTTTCCTGTGAACACAAAGAATCAAATGGAATTATTGTAACAGAGGTTTACTTTATAGAGGATTTAAACAGGTACCTTCATGGAATCAAAGACGGCTGAAAGTTTCACACAGATCCTGAGAGAGAAAAGGCTTTTTTATATGTGTGCGGTAGCGCCCTCTAGAGGAACGCTGGCAGAAGACATTCTCACGTGGAAAAAGCTTGTTTTTCTGGATCATCTCCAGGTTCCACACAGAGATGAAGAGATGCAGCGAAGTGTGCAAAGGCCAGCGCTATTTCTGTCAAACAAGACATTTTTTTGTGTTAGAGCTTGATTTTACTTTTTTAAATAAAAAATAATTCCTTAGTTGTTAAAATAGTTGATTCCTCACTTTGCTCTGTTTGAACCACGTCCAAGAATCTCTGCAGGAAAAGATTTTTTATTTTTTGAAGTCTGAACACCTATATAATTAATTTAAAGTGTATACATGTTTTCTTAGCTATGAAAATAATTTCTTTATAGTGACTACAGTCCTCAATTTTTTTTAAAAAGCAAGCCGTACCTCCATCGAGTTCTTAGTGTAGCCAGTCAGAAGATTATTGTGGTCTCGCTTGGATTGAAAGAAGTCGTCTACATCCTGCAGAGAGAAGAGTTCAAAAGTGACCTCATGGCATGAACGTTTGCAAGATAGGAAAGGACGAGAACCTTGTGGCCTTCTTTCCTCATTCCCTCCATAGCATGACTCAGGCGGTTGAAGAGGTTCTTCTTGGATTTCTGTCGGCCGGGTTGCTTGATGTAAACATAGAAGAAAACCTGGTTAACTTTGTTTACATGCCTTTAAAAAAGGATATATTTTAATCGGACAACCACCCCTCCATCAGAGGCGAAGAACCATTGGTTTGAATATGCACCACTTAAAGAGCATTGCAGGGGATTAGAGGAATTGCTGTTTGAGACCTGGCGCCTCTTTTACCGGTGAAATGTGAAGTATATAAATGCATTGGTCCTCAATGCCAATTTCAAGCAATTCAGTTTGGCTTTGGAAAGAAGTCCAACTTCCTTGGTAGCACTGGGGATTTGGAAGTTTTGTGTTGTATTTTGTGTATTGTTTCTCAAGATAACTATGCTATGATTTAACATTTAAAAAATAATCACTATATTTTTCAAGATGACTACTCAGCTCCAGATGCATGTTTTTAGTGTTTAAAGTTTTCAAATGAATGAGTAAAATTCCAGTCATGTGTTTCTCTTCTCTTTTGTAAATAATTTATATTTTATAGTTCAGAAGGTTATAAATATTTTACTGTGTAACCTTTCAATAAAAAAGAACCAAGAGGGGTATGTTTGGTTGCCAATATTCAAGAATACAGCAAGCATGTTTCTGGATACCATCTGGAGTTTATAATCCATGCATTTGTCTCTTCTTTTTTAGAATATTGTAACAGTTTATTTTCATGCTTTTAAACATCTAAATTAAACAAGATTAATTACAATTATACCTACATATTAAATTACTACATGTCACATTTAAAGAAGTGTCCAGTCCTGTTTAGTGTTGGAACACCTCCCATAAGAAGAGTTCTACTTCATGGTTGTACGCTCTCTAACCGAGAGCTATTGGTCAGTTTTAGCCTTGGTGTTAACCAATAGCAAAGCTCGGTTAGAGGGAATAGCACCATGAAATGTCATGATTATATAATATAATATAGGTTCATACTGAAGCATGTGTCGTCTTTTAAATTGCTAAAACTGGACTTTAGCTGTACTGTTTAATGGCTGTAAGGAAAAGTGTGTTTAGGCTTTACTCACATCTGGGCTGGTTAAAAAGGTCTCAAAAGCTTTATTTTTGCTGAGTATTTTGTGAGCAGCCACCTGGCGGAGGAACCTCTGGAGTGCAGTAGCATACGGCCTCCATTCTCCCAGTCCCAGGAAACCTTCAAATCATTAAAACAAATAACACTGTTCCCTAAGTGACTTTATATTCCTGTCACTGAAGTACTTCAGATATACTCACCAAGCTGCTTTATGACCTTGACGGATGCATTGATTTGAGCTTTCCCAGGAAGAGGAGGAAACTTGGGGGGGGGGAAAACAAATGTTTTTTGATACAGATATTGTTAGTGGCTACAGATGTGCAAGTATTGTTAATGTGATTGTTTAACAAAGTGCAGTATTAATATTATTTCAGGTTTGTTTATCTGATAATGTTTCATGGGTAACATGTGGCAGTTAAGGAAGTGCGACAGAAACACTTCCTGTTTGGAGAACTGACTTCTCTATCTACAGTTTCAGTTTCAACTGCTACAAATGCCCCTTTGAATAGATGATTACCCTTAGACTTGTTAATGTATTTTTGTATATCAGGAAAACATGTTTGAAGGGTTTCATACGAGAGGGTTTACTGGTCAGACAGAGAAGAACTGCGTCTGATCAGTTCAAGTAAAGTACTTACAATGACTCCTTGTAATCCTGGAACCTCCTCCTGGGAGAATAAATGCTGCTGCAGCCATTCGAAGTCATCATAGGTTCGGTCTACGATGTACTTTCCAGTCCCAGACAGCTAAAAACACAATGACAACTGACAATGCATTGAGGGACCTGACAAGCAGCATCAGTATCAGTCCGAGCAGAAAGTGGTTGTAGCTTTAGCCAAGGCTTGGTAAGACCAATGAAAAGAACTTCCGTTCTGACCTCATCGGGATTCGCATTGAGTGACGAATAAAAACGGTGGAGACAGGGTAATGTCAACCTCTGGTTTGCCGATCACGGATGTGGTCTTCCTTTTAAAAAGCGGGGTCAGAGAGTGTTTTCTAACTATGACACTCTTCGGGCTCCCAAGTCTATTCAGGGTAACAGCAGAGGAAGATCGGATGATTGGACGATGGTGTGTGGAGCAGTAGACCACATCTTCACCCCTCAGCAGGATCTATGGAGGTTCAAAGGAGTCTGCTCAACCAGGTCATGTGTGTTGTGGACTTGGATGTCCCGTAAAGGGTTGTCCCGGTGGACTGAACCTGTGCTTATCAGGCACTTAATTACAAGATTCTGGTCACATTTTCTGTAATTAGTGGGACATCTTTCTATTGAGGGTTGGACTACGCCATGGCTGCTCTTATCAACAATTCTATATGAATTTGAATGGACATACAATCTTGGTGCAAACAGGGTAAGAGGTTCAATGAATATGTTTCTTACCTTCTGAGCAACAACTATGAAGACCAGATTGTCTCCATCTTTCGTCAGCTCGGTTATAGTGATGCTGTCACCGTGAACGCTCAGTGAAGATGCCACCTCCTTTACTTCTTCCTAAAGTACAAGAGTTGTACTGGGGTTAAGATGGTGCTTTGCTGATGTCACCACAAATTCATAGCAGCTGACAAGAGAGCAAACCTAATTTGGGGATTACTTCAGTAGGGTTGCTAGTAGATCGTTTTATTATTATTATTGTTGTTTTTAATTATATGAAATACATTTTTCCAGATTTTTCTAACCATAATAAGTAAACATTGGTCTGTTTAATCTGTATTTTTTCAAACAGTATTTTTCTCCAAGTGGCATTGGATCTTCTCATCTTTAAATTAGAATTTAGCTGACATTAAAGTATACTTTAGAATTTGTTTTCCTTGTTTTAATCATTTAACATCTATATATATAGCCAAAGTTAAAAAAACCATTTGTAATAATAAAGTGAAGATATTTGGAGTTGTACTCACCATCATCCTCAAACTGTGGAGTAAGAGTTTCTCTGATGATTATCTTCCCCTTTTTAGACTTTTACCAGTTTCAGTACATTTATTTCTGTTATACTCATACAAAACTCCAAAAGTGATCTGCTCTCCCGTGTTCAGTGTAACATGGTCCAACTGCTGAGCGAGCACAGGATTTCCTCTCGGTCAAAGTGCACACTGGTCCTGGAAGAAATGTGAACAATGGTGCCCGACGTAAAGTGCTGGCAAAGGCAAAAAAAAGAGGAGTAATTGAAGTGGGAGTTAGTGAGTAACCCAGGTACACGCCCCCACACAGGCGAGCGAGACCAAACTATCCAATCGGATCCATCAATAAAAACATTACAGCCTTGCAAACCAAGCAACTGCTGTATCTTGAGGTTATATACCAATAACTTGTTACATTTCAACATGGACCAGGTTAAAGATTTTATTAGTCACAAAGCATAATAGCATTTCAAGAAAACTACAAACAGGACACATAAATACTTGATATTCTTTGAATCATTCATTCCTAAAAAAATAAATATTCTTCATTATGATTGTCATCAACATAGTGAAAATCACTCGAGTAAAACTGGTCATTCATAGACTCGTCTGTTTCTCTGAAAATGTCAGATAAAGTGAGGCTTGTCACATCAGGTTCAGCCCAGGAGGGTTCTTTCAGGACATCTTTGTTGGCTAAACTATCATAAAGCCTCCTCCTCTTCTGGTTGGACAGCACTCTGTGGGCTTGAAGAGCACAAAACAAAGTTTATAAACACAAATGAAAGGATATATTTTTTATTAAAACTTATTTTTCTTTTACATATGCATTTAGAAAAACTGTCGACTGCAGTGCTTTTGAGGATGAGGCGTTGATGTAATCAGATCAATATATATTTAGGCTTCTCTGTGACCCATGCTGTGCTTATTTGTCAATCTTGTTCCTCATCATTTTAAGGACTTGATTAGAAAATAGAAAACATTTTTAAGAGGTTAGTTTGCTTTTATCATTGCTTTTTGCAGTCATGTTGCCTCTCAAAATGTAATATTCATCCAAACTATCAAAATCTTACTAAAACTATTAAAAACAAGACATGAATCGGTGCTGAGCGCAGGATTTGCTCAGGTGAAAAAAGAAATAAAATACACCCCACCTTCAGAAATCTCCAAGAATTTCTTCTGAGCTCCAACGCTCTTGTTCTTATCTGGATGATACTTGATGGCCAGTAACCGGTAAGCTCGTTTTATCTCACTGGCTGCAGCTGTTGGTTCAACATGAAGGCATTCGTAGTAACCCGTGCTTGTTTCAGAATGAACCAGGGACCAGATGACTGTCCAGGAGACCAGCAGGAGCAGGCAGTCATTGGCATGAGGGAGCATAAAGTTCACTGCCATGGTTGTCTCATGGAGCTGAACAGGAACTCCTTTAAGTGCCCGAGCAAATTAATTTTGAATAAACTTCTTTCTACTTTTAACAAGACGCCGTTGCTGTTTGTTTACATCTGCGTGTCCAACTATACGTCTATTAGAAATAAACTTTTAAGGTTTTAAAAAATGTTGTTTTTGCAGCCCCCTCTGCTGCCGCTAGAGGGAGGTGTCGCTGTCGCTGTTGTTCTTCTTCTTCGTTGGTGGTGAAGACGTGAGAGAACAGCTTCTGGACCCTCAAACATGTATGTAAACAATAAGCATTCTAAAGGTACGCCCTCGTTTTTTCCTCCGTGAATGGTATGTTACCTATTAGGTTCACTTTTTAAGATGAGGTTCCTGCAAATGTTCGTATTTTATCAACACAACTTTAGCCTTTTAGCCACGTAGCCTGTGCTGTTATGCTAACGATACTGTAAATAAACTGTACATCTATTTGAGCTCTTGTTTTCGAAAATAGATACACGTTTAAATGAACTACCCTTTTGCGTTACTGTTCCGATTTCTGTAATTTATGATTAAAATCTGTATTATTTAAAGGCTTTGATATTGTCAGACTTAGTCAAGATTTGCAGTTTAAATTCATAACACGTTACTGATATATCATCCTAACACGTGTGTTTTTCAATTTGTTAACAGATCTGTGAGAGTACTCACTCAGGGAGTACCACCCCCAAAACTCTTTGATAATCCCTGAATGTTTATCAACACTCGTCAGAAACCACTACACACATGAGTGCTGTTTTCTTCTGGAGCTGGGCCCAGCGCCATGCCTGACCGGGACAGTTCCTACCTGTCAGGAAGTGGTGGTAGTGGAGGTAACTTGATCGAGGAAGGAGGTCAGGGGTCAGGCTTGACTGGCTGTTCTGCAGAGGGCAGGGGAAGTACAGGTGGAGGTGGTAGCAGCTCTGGTGCCGCGGGCATGGGGGGTGGCGGGGCTCTCGGAAATGGCCATAGTAACGGTAATGGGTCTGGGGGGCAAAATGCGGGGCAGGCAGTGGACGGCGTATGCAGAGACTTTATACGCAACGTGTGTAAAAGAGGGAAACGCTGTCGCTTCAAACATCCGTACTTTAATGAAGTAACAGATTTAGGTGTGCAAAAAAATGAGTTTATTTTCTGTCATGATCATCAAAACAAAGAATGCACAAGAGCCAACTGTCGTTTTGTGCATGGATCTAAGGAGGATGAGGACTATTACAAGAAATCTGGAGAGCTACCACTTAGACTTAGGGGGAAAGTAGCTGCACGGCTGGGTCTGTCTCCTATGGATCTCCCCCACAGCCGCGGAGAAGTCCCCATTTGTAGAGATTTCTTGAAAGGAGAGTGCGTCAGGGGAAACAAGTGTAAATTTCGCCATGTTCAAAAAGATTTTGAATACGACCCTGCGAGGGTTGGTGTTGGAAGTGTAATCGGAGCAAACAATGGTGGGATAATCAATACAGGAGGAGGGATTGGAGGTGTAGGGGGTACCTGTGGGGGAATGCCAGGACTTGTTGGAGGTGGTGGTGTAAATAACATGATAGGGATGGGGTGTCCAAGTTTGGGTGGCTGTCGTGATCCCATTATCTCCGGCGTCAGTGGGGTAGGACCTGGAGGGATGGGTGGATGTCTCTCTATTGGCACTTCAGGCCAGCGTCGATTTGACAGGAGCGCATGTTCAGTTTATGATCCCCTGTTAGAGAGCGGACTGTTTGACCCCGGGTCTCTAGAGGCCTCCATGGACTTGCAGATCAAGAGACGTCGACTAGAAGGGTTGCGTCTAGCTGAGAGCGGTGCAGCTGGGCACTATGAACTTGGTGTCCAGCCTACACTTGTCCCGCGTCCCCTCGAGTACAGATTCCTGGAAGAGGAAAATTCTCTTCTTCGAAAACGAGTGGAGGAGTTAAAAAAACAGGTTGGTTTAAAAAATGCTTCTCACCCTGTATGTAACTTGTTTCTCTGTGTATTGTTTAACTCCTAGGTACATGTGAGTTCAATCTTTGGCCTTCTTGGGTCAATTCTGCTTTTCTCTCACCCTCATACCCAACGTAAACTGGGACTAGCCCACTAGACATGGCTTTGTCAAACCTGTCAATAATTTAAAAAATATTAAATTGAGCAAAGTTAAAATGGAATTATGAATAGATTATAAACATATTTTGAGCAAGTGGCAATTAAACCATAAAATACCATTTAAAAGTAATTGTATCTCTACATGTACAAACCAAACATAAGCTTAATACAATCATCTTTTGTTCTCTCTAAATTCTACAGGTTTCAAATCTCCTAGCAACAAACGAGGTCCTCTTGGAGCAGAATGCACAGTTCCGCAGCCAAACCAAAGTGATGACGCTCTCCTCCACGCCCGCACCCTCTGAGACTCTGGTGCCCCCTGTGGGCGCAGTCAGTTCCTACAACCACAGCATTGCACAGACACACACCACCTTGAGCAGTGCAGGACTGCAGCCTCGCCCGGTTACTCAGCAGGACCTTGTTGCCCCTACTGGAGCCCCGCCGGCCCCCCCAACAAATGCTGCACCACCCAGTGCACCTCCTCCTCATCTTAATCCTGAGATCACCCCCCTCTCCGCCGCACTGGTTCAGACGATAGCTCAGATGGCACCTCCTGTGTCAATGGCACCTGTGGCAGTATCCGTGGCACCAGTGGCCGTTTCAATGACACAACCTCTTCCTGGTATCACCATGAGTCACGCAACCACACCCATGGTTTCGTACCCCATTGCAAGTCAGAGTATGAGGATCACCACCATACCTCATTAACTTTTATGGTTCCATCAAAATGATGGCGGAAATGAAGATTTATATTGACTTGGTCACATGCTTGTCAACTGAAGAGCAAGTTCAAGTATGAAAGACTGTTTACTGTTCTGTGAAGTTTGAAAGACTCATCTTTCCAAAGGCAATTGTTCAAATTTGGATAATTCTTTTTAGTTCTACCAAAAAGATTTACAAATTGTTTTGATATAAGAGGAAATAAACATATTTTCACTGTTTGTGTCAATGTTCAGTGTAAATACACATATTTTGTATGTGGAATAATGACCATGAGTCTGACTTTGTTTTTACTTCATACTCAAAGGTAAAATGCATTAATTTGGATGTCGGCGTGTGTTCATCCCTCCCATATGTTTGAGTCACCTTGTGTAAATATTGGTTTTGAGAGTCAATTTGCTTTAGTCGTTTCAGAAGATGAGCAAGACGAGATGCGTCTGCAAAGGAATGGAGTTTAATCTATTAACAAAGATGTTTTTTTGGATTTAATTTTTGTTTTGTTTAAGGCTTGTTTTGGCTTCAGTTCCTCAGCAATTTTAAGAAAAGGTAATGTCACATCAACTTCTGACATAAATTAATACAACGTTATGTTAGTGGTATTCTTCATAAAACATCATCCTTTACACCCGTTTGATACAGAACTGTAAGTAAGTAAGTCATTTTTATTTATATAGCGCTTTTCCAGACCAGGGTCACAAAGCGCTTAAACAATCAAAACAATATTCAATAAAATATATACTTTAAAGGTCAAGATAAAACTGATAACACAACAGGAGTTCCAGAAAATCAAGGTGGCACCAAGGTGTGTTCAGCAGTGATATTTGTTATTCCATTTTTTATCATAAGTCATTTAAAGTCATATTTCCTCATCAGTCATTAAGAATCTAAATGTACATAAACAAAAAATAAAGACTATATTGGAAAACAAAGTTTAATAGCTCAAGAGCAACTAAGAATGTGATAGTTTATTTATCATACATGTACACTATATACGCGCACTGGTCTAGAAAAGGCGCTTGAAAAAATGATTTACTGTTTTGTTTTTAAGTCTGCGATGTCGAGAAAAGGATTTCTCGGTGAGCGTTTGCTTCAGCACTTACGGTAACTGCGACACCCGCACGGAGATGTCGCGTCACAACCACGTAAAGAGTCAGGGATGCATTTTTTTTGTTTCAGGGGGCGTGTTTCTGTTTAGATAACGGGACTCCTGCCAGTCTGCCATCCAGAAAAAGTAAGAAATCTACTTTAATAACAACGATGGACGTCAGGATGTGAATGCGTCGGAGGAACACGCACGCGCAGTAACACGGTACGATCCAAACCCAAATGAACGGTAATCTTTCCAAAAGTTAGTCGACTTTCTGACCTCGGATTTAGAAGCCAACGTTATTACTGTTAAAACGCCCGAGTCTTAGCTTTTTATAACGATGGAAAAATCTGAGTCGAGCCGCGACGACGAGCAGAAGAAAAGCGCAGAAAAGAGCGACGGTTCCGTCCAACAACTGCCCGCAGCGAAGGGCACCAGAGCGGTCGCCGTCCTGTGGACGTTCGGCAAATGTCTGGGCGCTTTGTTCCCCATCTACCTGGCCGGGTACTACCGGGTCAGCACCAGCCTGCTCGTGTTCGGCATGATGGTGTACACCGGGTGGAAACATGCGAGGGAAGCCAAGGAGGAGCGTCTGAGGTCGGCGTACCAGCTGATGGACACCGAGCAGGACCTCACGTCCAGCAAGTCCTCCAGGATCAAGCGAGACCTCCCGGCGTGGGTGAGAGAACCCACTAGTATTTCCCCAAGAATAGCTGAAATCATTTATTAAAACAGTTCATAATATCCAGTGTTTGCGTCACAAAACTATTCTCTGCGTAAAAGTGTTATTACAGGATAATACACCAGTAGTTGTTATTATTGTGTCATATGTTTACCACACACACATATTTTCTGTAATAGATCCTAACATGGTCAGGTTGAAAAACCCTCATGTCCAGCCACACCCTTCATTAACTCTTTCTATTTCTGGCAAAAATACCACTGAGACCACAACTGCTCCCTTATTGTTTAGTGGTAAAAAAAAAACTGGCATTTACAGGGTGAAGACATTAACGAATGAATGACGTGGCAAACGAGCTACCATGTGATTTTTATAATCAAAAAAGTTTTCTTTTAACTGTTTAGGAAAAAAGACCAATGTTTATGTGTAACAAGTCCGATTAGAAAGACACAGTAACACATTCAATAAGTGAAAAATGCAACATCTAATGAATCAATTTAATTAAAAGTAGTGACTGTGCAATTTAATAAATATATTGGCGTATTAATGCCATCAATATATTTATTTTGTATGTACTTTTCATGCATGTGAGCAGTGCCTCTATAACTATTTTAATCAATTTACTGAATGTCTTAATTTATCTGATTTTAAAATACTTTTTTCTTGTCCCCCACTAAGGTGAACTTCCCAGATGTTGAGAAAGTGGAGTGGCTAAACAAGGTAACACATCACACTCTTATCCGTCAAGTAAATGTCCTTTATTACGTCCCTGTTGAACACACAACAATGTGGCCTCAGCTGTTGTGTGGACTGACACGAGTCCTTGTCTGCTACACAAACATGTGGCTCTTGCTTGCTGCTGCTTCCCTGAAAGACCACACCCCCCAAAGGGTGGCCAGAATAGTGCTGCAGAGAGAGAGCACGACTGCATGCTCAACGTTTCCACTTCATGGCTGGAACAAGGAAGGAGGAGGAGGAGCTTTTTCCAGTGGTAGCGACTGCAACAAAAAGCTGCAGCCATTGTCCCTTCTCCGTCTGCACCAGGGAGAAAAACGATTTACACGAATATTCTCGTGAGACCTTTTTAAATAGACTAAGTGAAGACTCGCGGCTTGTGACTGGAGGGGGAGATCAGCGCTCTATCAAGAATCAGCCGATGACTCAGTCTATAATTATGCCCACATTCCTCTGTTGCCTCTTTGCATGAAAAAAAAGTTTATCTTTATCTTTCCTCAGAGGAAACTGTAACAAGATCAAATGAGACCACAATTTTTAAATCTCAGAAACGTGTTAAAAGATTTGACCGATGTAGCATAACGGCATCTCATTTAGTCCCACAATACACTGCAACACTCACACTGGCATCAAGACAAAGAAGCCAAAGGTTTCAATTAAATCACTCTGACAATAATATCAATTCAGGCCTCTGAATAAAACCTCAAGTTATTCTGTACTTTCTAATCCTGTTAAGGTTCTTCTCTGCTCATTTTAAAGTCAATTGTGATGATGTCAGGTTTACAATTTCGTATCACTTACATCACTTTATTATTATATTTATTAATCCTTACATCAGTGATCTGATCCAGCCTTACACCCCAGCTCGGGCTCTGAGGTCTGTGGATCAGAATCTACTGATGGTTCCTGAACACACTTCCGGACCAGAGGAGAGAAATCCTTCCAGACTGTTGCTCCTAAGCTTTGGAACGATCTTCCTCTCCCTCTGTGTTTGATGATCTACTGACTCCTTCAAGAAACATCTTAAGACGTTTTTATTTGTTCAGGCTTTTCCTTGATTTTCTGGAACTCCTGTTGTGTTATCAGTTTTATCTTGACCTTTAAAGTATATACTTTATTGAATATTGTTTTGATTGTTTAAGTGCTTTGTTACCCTGGTCTGGAAAAGCGCTCTACAAATAAAAATTACTTACTTACTTACTTACTTACAATTATGCAGGGAGAAGCAGAATAGAATGCAGGAAAAAATGTAATCACTTGTTATCAAATGCCTAAAAAGGAAGCACTAAAGGAAACTGTATTTCAAGAACTCCACGCAAAGCTCCAGGAATGTGTGACTCAACTGTTAGTTTAGTTTTGTTGAACCAAACATTAAATGTTGCGAGTTTCTTAAACTACTAAATTTTGAAATGACAGGTATGTTTTACCACACACTCCCTTTACCAGCACGGAGTGAGAAAATGGATTCAAAAGGGTTATCTGCATGTTATAGTAACATTCAGTAAACATTTTAGGAAGAAAATGATTATTGCTATTGTGTTATATGGTTCAGTTCGGCAGCTTAGCTTCATAGTAGCTACCTAATAATGCCTCGGAAGATGATAGAACATGAAAAAAATGTTTTTCTAAATACAGTATTTTAAAAAAGAGACAACATAGCGAAAAGGAAAAGGGCAACAGCCCATCACTTATCTTCCTCAAAAGAAGGTGGGAATGTAGATGGTCTTTATCAGTAAAGGTGATTTTGGCCACAATGAATTGTGGAATTCAACCAGATTCAAGATTATTAAAGGGCAACTAATGTCAAACTAATGTCTGAAATCCCTGCGAACAAGAGGTTATAAGAGTGAAGCCCGTTATGACATTATAATGGTCTTCACTCTTCCTTCAGCCAGCTGTAATCACACCCCGCTTTGTTTATAAAACGAGTCCCTTGGAGGTGTAGACTTCAGGGATTGATGCTTGACTAATCACAGCAGAGTGGCCGTGGTTATGCTAAACTAGATTTAATCTCCAGAAAAATGGAAAGAGGAACCAGATCAATTCAAGAGACACTTAAATCAATCATTACTTGCCCTTTAAATGAACACAACGAAAACTATTTTGAATATAATTTGTTCTGTTTTGTCTCAGCTTTATCATAAAATATTATTTGCTCTGTGTCAGGTGCTGCAGCAAGTATGGCCCTTTGTTGGCCAGTACCTGGAAAAGCTGTTGGTGGAGACCATCGCTCCTTCCATTCGGGCGTCCAGCACTCACCTGCAGACCCTCAGCTTCTCCAAAGTAGACATGGGAGACAAGGTGCAGCTTTTGATATTCACAGCATGTTAACTATTAACATAGAAGTGTCTGCCTCAGCTTATAACTTCTGTCTATTGTAGGCCATGAAGGTGGTGGGGATCAAAGCCCACACCGAGAACGACAGGGGACAGGTTCTATTGGATCTGTATATCAGGTGAGTTACACAGTCAACCATCAAGGCTTAAGAAGAATGAATGAGCTCGGTTTTCTATTTTGTCGTCAGCTATGTTGGCAACGTGGAGATCGACGTGGAGGTGAAGAGATATTTCTGCAAAGCTGGAGTCAAAGGAATTCAGGTGTGTCCTCTTCAGGAGCCTGTGGGCATTAAGGGATCAGCCTTCAAATATAGCAAATATTTAGATGATAGTACTCGAGAAAAACATTCAGAATTTATCTACTAATTAGTTTTACTGTCTGCTCTGTTTTTCTTCAGCTGCACGGGATGATGAGAGTGATTCTGGAACCTCTGATAGGAGACGTACCAATTGTTGGTGCAGTCACAATGTTTTTCATTCGCAGGCCGGTCAGTCTTTCATTGATCTCAACTATTGATTTCCTGTAACCTTTTACCTCACATTCTACTTTCTTATCCCGTCCCAGAGACTTGATATCAACTGGACTGGACTTACAAATCTGTTGGATATTCCTGGACTCAAGTGAGTGACAAAGGTCTAAATTGTATATCATTGTAATGATTAAGTAATACACTGTTTCATAGTTTCAAGCCATGAAACAAGCAGTATATGCATAGTGGGGTTTTTTTTTTGCCCCATTGAATCGTTCATTTTAATTATGTATACTGCCTTTACCTACTGACCTGCTTCTGTTGAATTTGAGCTGATTTGTTAAAGCTTTGATAAATGTTTGCTCTTATTGTTAAACTGTTCTCTAAGTTAATATAAAGCACCTGATAAAGGCACTAAATTGCTTCAAATCCTATTCACACCTTGATGTATTTTAAATGTGACATATAATTAACATAAAGGAAATGTAATATATATTTATTATGGTACAACCGAGCTAATTTTTTTGGGTTTCTTTACATTTTTAAGGGAAAACACAGGGTTTTTTATTCTTTCTTCTTTTTTTCATGTTGATTCCCTTATCAGGGCTGCTCAGCTCATTATTAGGTGAAAAGTCACATTTTTGGTCATTTTTTTCCAATTGCTGTTTACTAAAAAAAGTAGATGTATGTCAGTAGAAAACAGTATTTGCTAACTAAATAGCTTGATAGCTGCAGCCCTCCCAGTAAGTAAGTAAGTAAGTTATACTATTTATAGAGAGCTTTTCTAGACCAGGGTCACAAAGTGCTTAACAGTGACTTTGAAATCCTCCTTCTGTCTCAGTGTGATGTCTGACAGCATGATCATGGATGCCATTGCCTCATTTTTGGTGTTGCCCAATCGTCTGGTGGTGCCGCTGGTGCCGGATCTTCACGTGGCTCAGCTGCGATCTCCACTGCCCAGAGTAAGCCCTAAACACACAACTGCTGCAGGTGTCATCAAAACAACTTGTCTCTACTTCTCAGGGTGTGGTTCGCATTCACCTGGTTGAGGCTCACAAACTGGCTGCAAAGGACCAGTACGTCAAAGGAATAATGGCAGGCCTGTCTGACCCGTATGCTATTTTGAGAGTTGGGCCTCAAACCTTCACATCACGACACATCGACAACACCGACTCGCCTAAGTGGGGTGAGATGTATGAGGTGAGTAGTTAGGAGTTACAAGTGGGAGCAGTAGAGACCTTGGGTCTCATTTTATTGTAAGGTGAGCAGAACAAATGTGTCTTTAAAACATGAGCAGTGGCACATTTACAGGATTTTGGCATTCATCGATATTTGAATAGCGTTCATCTTCATTTGTAGCTACTAAAAACATCTCCCCTAGAACATGTCTAGTGTTTGTTTAAATTCAAGAATGTCCTTAAATCAAGCTTGACACTAATGGAAATGTACATTTCATTTATGTTTCTTGCCTGAAAAGCCTCT